>NW_026267285.1:304999-311449 GCF_000697945.3 Frankliniella occidentalis | reverse complement strand
GGGGGGGGGGAGGACCAACTGCACGGTGTGGCCCACCCATGAGAGCAGCATGGCAATAAGTAGATGGGAGGGAATGACCATCCACACTGCACGGTGTGGTCCAGGGACATTACGAACCGAACAAGGACAACGTTCTCTACGGTCAATTGTTTTTGCCCCCCCCCTATTTCTTTCGGCCGCTTTCCTTCTAGCTTCGCTCCAGCCAGACGGGGAGAAGTCGAATAATATGAAAGCCTTATTAATTTTCTGGTTCTCTGGGAGCCCCGCAGCTCCGCCGCCGAGCCGACCAACACCCGGTCGCGCGGGAGGGGGTGGGGGAATGTTTTTGTTGACTTCCCCTGGCGTGATTAGCAGCACAGCTGGGCACAAATTAAAAGGAAGAGGGGAAAAAAACCAAGAGGGAGAGATGGCGGCGTCCAGCTACGAAATAATTCTTGAGATGCAAACAAATAATAATAACATTTCAGCAAATCAAGTATGGCAACGGCATCCCAGTATTATATTTCTTCCCAACGTGAAATTAAACGCACGCACACAAAGAAAACCATGAAATGCACTGGCATAACAGCCAATACAACAGGACACAGAGGCCAGCCCCCCCAAAAATGAGAAAAATCACAAAATCGCAATTTGTTTAGAAATCTAAAAAATAAAAATGAAAATGGGAGTGTAGTCGAGGCTCGGCCCCGCCTCTGCCGCTGCGCGGCGTGGCGAGGGCTTTGGTGTGTCGATGAGATCCAGGTTGGCGATAGGGTCCGAGACGCAGTTTTAGGGGAAATGGTCTGCAGCGCCCGTCTGCGCCCGGCCCGGCTTTGTGGCTGGCGTGCACCCCCCCCCCCCTTTCCTCCTCCGCCTCTCCCATTACCGCCGGGGCGTCGCGGCGCCGCAAAGGTGCAAGGCTTTGGCGTCGTCGCTTTGCGTGTCAGCAGCCTCGGAACACAGTCAACAGCGAGCCAGCAAGAGAAACCGAAAAGAATAATAATTTGGCTATCTTCAACTATTTTTTATTAAATTTATTAGTTTCACTGATTCCACCACACATTTGAGTACTAATAAAGCATATCGCAAGGCTCAAATGCAGAAGAATGCAAAGAAGAGAACGGAAATCAAGATGCTTTAACATGGTGACTTCCGTTTTCTTGTTCCATACATTCTTCTGCATTTTAGCTTTACCGGCACGCATTATTGGTGCAGCTCTGATTTGAAATCAGACATCCATTTCGATTAGTACGTATGTTTGTCAGGAGAATGCAGAAGGGAATTTCCAATCACGGGGCTCTTTCCCTCTATCAGGTCTAGCTGGACCCTAATACACAAAGCTTTGTGTTTAGCTCCCTGAGGCTGCTCACAAATTTGTATTCCTGCACCAGCAAGACACAATTTTTTAATCAGGTCACTTTGATCAGAGATGCCAAAGTTTAATTTGGCTCGATACCCATTATGTTGCCTATCACATCTTAGGGCGTATGTTTCAGTACTCACAATGAGTAAGACGACGTACTGTTGCTTCACTACGTTCATTGTGTTGTCATTGCTGTCATTCACTGACCGCCACACAAACATTTTAGAAACAATTTATCTATTGACATTTTAAAAAGTGTTACTTGAGAGAGGAAAAATAGTAAAACACAGAGGAAAGAACTACAAAAGACTATGAGATAGTAAATCCACAACTGGAGCAGCCTGAAGGAATGGAACAAAAAAATATACCGTGTTGATAGAGAAATTTTAAAGGCTGAACAGCATGAACACATGCAGCATGACAAAGTTTGACACCAAAAGGAAGCGTTTTCCCAGTAGTTTTTGCAGTTTGTATGAACATGAGACAGGACTACTCCATTACAACAATGTTAAGTGTACGTCCGAATTCCCAATCGTATCGCTAAAAATAGCTAAGAATCAATCGATAGTGATGAGAGAGGAGGAGGGATGGATTCGTACTGATTCGTTACGATACGATTGAAAGATTGAGAGTTCGAATCGAACCCACTCAGCGGTCGTGCCTAGTCGTGCCGGTCGAGAGACAGGTTACCTTGACGAAGACATGAGGCTCCAGTTCTTGATGAGGAAAATAACAAAGACTCAAATATTCGACCAATGACGATTTTAAACTCCGTCTTCTTAATAATCAGTTAGAAACAAACACTTATCCATTAATAAAAAATTAAAAACACTCCGAAATGCTAAACGAGCATTATCGTCCGAAACGGATACACGAACGACTGACGAGAGTGGTGCCAACCCAGAAAAAAACAACACCACCAATGATAAAAGTTCAATCCTTCCCTATGTTTCACAAAGATTTGTTATGTATCTAAACAATTAAATAACCACAAAAAAACATGAAAAGTGTTAGATTTTTTTCACACTAATGTCAAAAATTCAAGGAAAACTAAAAGTAGTCTGTTACTGCTTCTGTAAATAATAGTTGACCACACATAACTTCAGTTTGCTTCAGTTTCTGTTTCCGCTTTAAAACACAACTCAGTTGTGTTGTTCTTTTTCGTTTTCTCATCAGTTTCCGTTATAGTCGTTGATTCTGAAAGAAGGTTGAACTTTGCTATTGAGTTGTTTTGGAACAAAGTCGTATTTATGTTTCGATAACGATACCAACTTCTCCTTAACGTACAGAAGAAAGGAGGAATAGTTTTACTTTCGTGTCTCATCTGAAAAGCTTTGCGCGGTGCGAGGATCAAAAGGATTTGTGTGTGAACTTCACTGTTACATAACCTGCCAGCTTTGCCTTTTTGTGGTAAGTGCCCACCTGTTAAAAAGCCTTTCGCACCATTTGTTCTATTTCCCAAGATGTCTCAAACAAAAAAAGTATAGATCTTTTACTCAATTTATTTGTGTGATACTCATGATTGGTTGAAAACTTTTATCTCAATCAATCTCACAAGTCCTTAGGTTACAGTACACTTTAACTACTAATTTGTTTCAAATTGCTGGGCTTATACTGTCATCGAATGTCATTTGTTTGATACATTCCAATTGGAAATCAGCCAATCAGAAGCCTCGAATACCCACTGGAACATATACAACATTTGTCAATCGATGCCAGTCCAAACACTGCAATATAATTGCGCGTTCTGAACGGTAAACTGCACTGGTAAAACCTTTTATTTGGAGACTGTTCTGCTGCTTGAAAGTTTACTCCTTGCTGTGTGTGTCTATATTTAGAGCTACCTAGTTAACACATTCTAATAAGGCCTTTTGTTATAGGTGACCTATAGCAAATATAAGGTGTTGTTAAGTTTTATTGATAGACGCTAGAGTAGTCAAATGATTCAAGAAAACTGCCAGGATATTAAGGAGTGATCTCATTTTTACACCTCATAATGTAATGTTATAAATTAACAGTTAACTAATTACAAAATCATGTTGTTGTACAACAGCCACTGTAGCTGCAGTTTCTTTGAAAACAACAATTTTTTTGGAGCAAAAGGTAGCAATTTGGTCATTATTTAGCATTGGATGTACAGTAATAGTAGATTTGGTTTGCTGAAGCCAGCCTATCCAAAAAAATCCTTTTTATTATCTGATTGTAATCTGATTATAGTAAACCCATCTTGATGTTGGCTTCAGTGATTCAGCCAATCACATTACCTGGTACACAGCCTGAATTCAGGCTTTACTTGCTTTACTAGACCAAATATATCATAAAAAATGTTGACATGAAAATGTTTGTTTTCTGGCAACTATTTGTTTACAATAAGTCTGGCGTACTACAACTATTACTCAGGGTTTAGACTGGCTGAGATTGTCATTTGTTGGATATGTTCTAGTGGACTTTCAAGGCCTCTGATTTCCAACTTGAATGTGTTCAACAAATGGCAATCGTAGCCAGTCTAAACCATGCATTAAACTTCCACAGGGTTTTGAAAGTATGCACATCTGTTGGTATTTGTCTGTAGTAATCAATAGAAACGTACCCAACATACCAAAACTGCAAACTGAACTTAAATTAAATTTAAATGTTAAAATGTTATTTTATATACTTAAAATAGAACTACTTTGAATTTCTGTGTTCTTTGAATTGTGGAAATGATGCCACTATACCTTCACTTTTAGAGAATTTAAAGTAGAACTGAAGAGTCTGTAGGTATGAGCCCACCCAATGGTTGATTTGCAAGTTTTGCTGCTGTGTTAGGTTGGTAAATACCATCTGGACTGGCTCTTCCAAAATACCTTAACTTCTTTAAAAGTTTGAAAGTTGAACAAGTAAATTTTTTCCCTTTTTCAAAAGAAAAAAAATTGCTGATTTTTTTTACTTTTTTTGTAAGTTTTCCCCTCACATTTACCTACTGCTCTACTTACTTGCATATGCCAGCATGCAAACGGGAAGGGGGCTTTCCTAAATGAAGCAATACAATTCAGTTGCTTTTAGTAATGTAAAAATAAAATAAGAAAAAAAATTCTAATGTGGTGGTGGGGTGTTGGAGGTGGTGAAGATAAGGTTTTGGGTGTTGCCTATCAGCGCACGCTAGGCGCGGCGCGGCGGGGCGGGGTGGGGCGGGGCGGGGCCCTGGGAAATGGACTTGTCCCGTGCAGGCAGCTGTGCCTCCGTCCCCTTCTCTCTCTCTCTCCTTCTCCCAGCACTAATTAAGTCGTGTGTTGTAACGCAGATAAGCCCCCGGCCCGGACCTCGGCGTGCGAGCAGCGAGGAAGGCGTAAGGTGAGCAATTACTTTGTTTGGAACCACTTGTTGGGACGCATCTCCAGCAGGTGCTTCGCGCCCACGGCATGCACATGGCGGAACTTCGTGCGGAAAATGGGCTCAACGTCGAGCTTCGATGGTGCTATCGACAATGTCGACACCATGTCGGTGAACTTCAACTTCAGCGAACTTTCCCCTCCTTTTTTCTTTTCTGTCACGATTTTTGACAATGTCCGGCGAAATCCTGCCTCTAACTTCTACTCTAACAAGGCATAGATTTTCTGGAGCCATGCGGTATGCCGACTATCTCCCTCAAGTTTGTATTTGCATGTGCATGACACAGTACAATCCCTACATATTACATACCATTAGATTTGTATCTCGATACGCAAAAAACTTTTAACTTCAAACTTCTGAATTACTCTCTAACTTTCAACTTTCGGACGGTACAAACTATGATGAAACTACGTATCGTCTGCTAAGAATTGTGCATAAACTCTGCGAATGCAACAAGAGTACTTGGTACCAAAAAAAAAAAAAAAGCAAGAAGTGCGTACTTGTAAGCTCACTCACACACACACACCTTTAAGTGTGTACTTGACTGCACACACACACACACACAGTGTGTACTTGCCATAGTGCACTTTTTCCTTTGTGTGTCACACTTGTTGTGTGTGTATGGCTGAATAAACTTCTGCATTTCTATGCACAACAAATTGCATGTAAGGGTTTTAGTGTTGTGTATGCGTTTCCCGACTGCGATATTGCCCCCCCCCCCCCCAAAGTGTCGGTCGCGCAATCCCGCTCAGGGTTCATCGCGCTAAACTAGTCTCTGTTGCCTTCACCACGGCCCGGCCTGGCGGGATGCTTGTTTTAAGTGTCGGCTGTCTCTGCGCGGCGCGCGGGGCGCGACACCACCGCGGGGAGCGGCGCAGCGGAGCAGGGGGCCGCTCGCAAGCCGCCACAGCGGTGCTCAAGTTGTTGCGTCCAAGTTTTGCAAGCCGCAATATGACTCGATTAAAAGTTGGCCAGGCCCGACCACCACGCGGGGCCGAGCCGAGCGCGGCCGAGCCCAGCCGAGCCGGGCCGAACCCGCGGCCGAGACGCATCCTTGTAGCCAACTACTTGTCGACACAAAGAGTTTGGTGCCGCGGGGGAACTGACCTGCGACAAACCGCGCGCGGAGGCGGCGGCGGCGGCGGCGACCTCAGCCCGGGAGGTAGGCCTCGGCGTCGCGGTGGTGCGCAGGGGGTTGCCTACCCGGAGCCTCGCGGGCGTTCCTCGCCTGGAAACAAAACTCCCTTCCCCCCGTGGTGGGCCGCTTGATTTGGTTGTTATTCGATCTCTCTTCCGGGGTCTTCCGCGTCGTCAGCTTCTGCCGGAGAGAGGTCTTCAGTCTCGAAATACCTTTCGCGTGCCGTTCTCTGTATTATTTTTTTCGCGACAACCATGGAATATCTAGAATATTTCGGAATGATTTTGGAATATTCTAGACATCCAAAAATATTCCCGGTTATCCAAAAATCTGAGTGGTCGACCGCTCGGCGCCCTGCTTCCTACCATCCCTGGACTTTCTGGAGGTGCCCACCTTTGGGTTTTCCAGTGTCGCCGTGCGTCCCTGCCATAATGAATGACGATTGACGCGCCGCCGCCGCCGTCGTATTCATATTCGGCAGACCCACGGGGGAGGAAGGGAAGGGGTGGGGTGTGGGGGTTAATATTGAGCAAGGCGTCACTTATTCATCCATCTGGGGAGTCTGCGCGAGGAGGCGGGTGGGTGCCACTCGCTGCCG
>NW_026267285.1:303381-304849 GCF_000697945.3 Frankliniella occidentalis | reverse complement strand
CCGCTGCCCCCGGCTGCCCCCGCTGCACACCGACTGGCTGCCAGCCGGGCTGCCGGCTCTGATGAGGAGCCCGACAGACGGACAGGCAGGCTTCTCGTCTATGTTATTGCGACCGAAATTTTATCATGAGCGTTTATAGCAAAAACTTAAGTAAGGAAAGTTTTACTTAACTTGTAAATTTTAAATACGCGCTTCCAAAACCTTTACGTCCATTTTTCTTTTTTGTGTCGTAAATTAAATTTACATCTTCTCCTACTTTGCTTGGAGCACAAAAATCAAAAGAAATTTGTGTTAATTTCTAATGGTGTAAAACTCTAAAGTTCTGAACCCTAGACCATTTTGTCGAATTGACGATCAAACTGACGGCGGACGCAGCTGCTCTTCGAGTTCTAGCCCTATTCGATTATGTGTTGACGGCGTAAACGGGAAGCAAAACATGGCGACTTAAGTAAACGGAAGCGGAAAGCCGGAAGTAAACTTAAAGTTGGTAAAGGGGTGGGGGTGAGTATTGTGAGGTTATGTGAAAAGATGTGTACACTGGGACTCCTCTCCATTTCCTCATGTATGGGCTCAGTGAGCTGCTAGTGGCTCACCCTCCACGTGGAGTGGTACAGCTGCAGGTGGCGCTGAGGTCTGCACTCTCATCATGACTGACCTGCGGAACAAAAGAAGATGTGGCGTCAGAAAACGTGGCGCGTGCACTGTAAAACCAAGTGTATGAATGTCGCACACTTGAAGGTGACTGAATTTACATTCGCGCACTTAGTATAGTTGTGAATTTTCCAGTCAAATTCTTACACTTGTGTCCTGAAGTGTGTGTACTAATAGAAATTCACACACTTTCATACGCCTAAGGGTATGCGACATTCACACACTTGGATTTCCGGTGTGGAGGGGATGAAGTCGCCTCCCCTACCCCGCCTCGCCTCAACTTTTCGATGCATGCCAAAGTAAGTGTGCAGAGGGAATGGAGCTTCGCGCGATGCTTCGAGACGTTCAGACCTGTGGCGTGGTTTGAGGAAGAGGTGGAGGAGGAGGAGGTGGTGGGAGACGCCCCCGCCCCTCTTCCTCTTCACCGCCGGCACTGGTCCGAGCAGTAGAGGGGAGGGGGGGGGGGCTCTAAATATTTAAGGCTCTATAACTAGGAGTGCTCGCTCTTTTCTCCAAAGTGGAAAGTTGTCGGCCCTTTGTTATGACGCTGAACCGTCGGGGTGCGGTGCGGGGCGGCTCTTCGGCCGGCCAAACCTCTGAGCCGCCAAGACCGCCCACCGCCTCCTTCCCTTCCTTCCTCCCTCTCTCTCCTGACTCTAAGCTGGCCAGGGCGCATAGCCTCCACTCGGCATTGAGGTAAAACAGGACGAGGGATTTCGCGTCTTTTTTTTGTGGTTGGTTGAGTGGTTGGTAAACCTTGCTAAAACACACATTTTTGTTTGTTGCCAGTCCTGACTCCTTGTATGAGGGGGGGGGG
>NW_026267285.1:300524-303331 GCF_000697945.3 Frankliniella occidentalis | reverse complement strand
GGCTAGACGGGTCTTACGAACAATCGGTTTGCATTACGAACTATTTGTTCGTAAGCTTACGAACAATTAGTTCGTAATACAACGCTTCAAAATCCCTCGTAAGCTACGAACGTTTTGGTTTGCATTACGAACCTATAGTTCGTAAGCAATTTACAGTGTATGTTGTAATTCACTCCTTGGTACGGCTAATGCCCTTTTCCTTGCTGGTGTATAGAGTGTGGATCCGCGCACTTTTCCCTCCCCCTCCGCGCGGGTCCCCCCCCCCCCCTTCCTTCCACACTTCGCTCGTGGCGCGGGCGGGGTGGGGCGTCGCCGGCCGTGTCCCGCGCGCTTGTAAACATTTACGATGAACAATATAACTCTAGTCCGCGTGCACGACGTACCAGTGTCAGCCCCCCCCCCTTCCCCCCGTTTCAAACACCTCTCTCGCCAAAAGCAGCACCGTTTGCATCCCCCCCCCATCCCCCTGCCTTCCGGTGGGATTGCTGCACATGGTACTCCAACACGGCCTGTATGACCCTTTACGAGTCGTTTGCCGTAAAATAAAGCGCGTCGAATGGGGTGCTGCTGCTGCAGCGGTGACGCCCGCGTGGCTCGCGCCGCGCACTCCTCCGCGACGGCGCCTTCAGCTTTATCCTGGTGATGCACCGCGACGGTGTGGTGGGTAACCCCGTTGTAGGCCCATAATGCTGGACTCTCACTACCGACCCACTACTTTGACACACCGGAAGTGCCTCCCGCGGCATTTTAACCGTCCACTGCGAAAAATACATAGTCGTGTAAGTTATTCACACATACTAAATGTATTTGTATGTTTTTTGTGCAAATGATCGCACTAAAGTTAAACCTACCCCTCGTTTCGCACAAATTTGTTCGCCAAAAGTGAATGATTTCCTACAAATGAATGCAAAGAAGTGTTCAAATCAACCTAGAAATGTGTGCAAAAAATTTTATTGCCTAAATTCGTACTAATAAAAGGTACAAATCCAGTTAGTGTTTGCGGGAAAATTTTCCCGCGATGTGTGTCGTACAATTATAATCCGAAATTGTAAACTGACAAGCACTTTGTATCGACTTGGAATCGACCGACGCGCGAGAGCAAATGGGCTGTCACAAATTTACAGTTTTGTAAATAAAAATTTTGACAAATGCTGTTAATTTACGAGGAAATTTTTCACAGTGCATTTTTGTACGAGAGTGTATTGAAAATACACACACTAGAGAAACTATGGGGTTTGATATTTTTTTATTTTTTTTAAAGAGTAAAGGTTTCGTGCAAAAGAGCAAATGCGCGTACGGCGCGGGGGCGAACGGCGATAAAAATAAAACTCGAGCAACAAAAGGGAAACGCTGGCAGATGGAGGAGGAGGAGGAGAAAGGCCGTCAGCGTGCCGCTGGATGCTCCCGCCGGCCTCCTCCCGGCCGTCGACAAACTTATTCCATTATATGATGGCGACTGCTGCATTCGTACGCAATGAGCCGACCCGCCCGTCGATTCGTTTCCTGAGAGAGGAGGGTGGGGGAGGGGAGAGAGAGAGAGAAAGAGAGAGAGAGGAGGTCCGGAGGAGTCGGGGCGCGGCGGGAAATTGGCGGAGAGGGATCGTCCGTGCGGCGAGAGGTCGCAGTAACGATCAATTCTCGCAAAGACACTGCCTCTGCCGACGGTGGCCTGCCTACACGGCGGGGAAAAAAGTTATCGTTCTGAACAACATCAGGAACAATCAATAATTGTGCGTCAACTTTAAATGTATTCTCGTGTATACTTTTTTCGTTATTTATGAATTAAACCGTATATTTGTGTCTGATTTTGTGCACGAATCTAAATCCGTGCAAATCGGTGCATACGACACGTACGTAAATATACTGTGCTGTACATTCCCTGCCAGTTAATGTGTGCTCGTTATTCACACAAGTTTCGAGTGTGTGGTTTGCAACAAGAGCTTTAAATCCAGTGGTAGTCTGCGTTATCATCTACGAACCCACACTGGAGGAGAAGAGCGCTTTGAGTGTAGTGTGTGCCACAAAAATTTTTGTTCGAAAGGATACTTGAGTAAACATCTCCTCACCCACAGGAAAACCTTTTAAGTGTACTGTGCGCGGAGAGGAATTTCGGCAAAAAGCACAGCACATCTCTATATTTTAGAACACTTCCAGTAGAAAAACCTTATCCTTGTTGTTTTTGTTAATAAATGTTCGTGGAGAGTAGCGTACTGCGTAACCATCTCTCTTTCCACTTGGAGGGAGAAGTACTCCGAGTGTTCGTCGTGCGACTAATCCCCGCTGTGACGGAAAAAACGCAAAACGATTTCTCATCAGATTATTTCAGTATTTTGCACTTACTTTGATCTGAAGACAATATCGTCCATACCTCTAGATTCTGTGTAAAGATTTCCGCTTTTTTATTTTTTCATTGTTTGCTTATATTGTGTCTTTGTAATGAACTAGTCTGAACTAAAGGGACCTTTGATTTGACTCTTCAGTGAAAGCCATGTGTCGGCTACAGTATACTTTAAAAAAGAACATTATTTGAAAAATGTTCGACATTTTTAGACCCTACGAATGTATCTGTCTTAAAATTTTAGTTTCATATAAGCAAAATAAGATTTCGAAATGTACGAATTTATTACTGGATATTAAAACTTAAAAGCAGATAAAATAGAAAAGATACACTGTAAGAAGCTTACGAACTAAATACTTTGCAACGTTACGAACAATTTTCGTTCTTTGTATTGCAAAGAAAAAGTTCGTATTGCAAAGCGATTGTTTGTAAGGCTAGACGGGTCTTACGAACAATCGGTTTGCATTAC
>NW_026267285.1:291431-300124 GCF_000697945.3 Frankliniella occidentalis | reverse complement strand
CCTCCCTTCTCTCCTCCACGGGAGACCACTCGCGCGCACCGCCCCAAGCTTGCGTGCCGAAAAAATGCCTAAAAAGCGTCAGGCCGGCGCACGCATCTCTGTACCGGAAGTAGGGGAGGGAAAGGGGGAAGAGGTGGAGATAGCGTCGTCCTCCCGGCGCACCAACCCCTTACCAAGGCAACTGGCTCTGTAGCCGGCACACTGCAAGTGTGTGAATGGCGCACACTTGTAGGGTGTATGAACGCCCAAGCAAAAGTGTGAATTTTCCTTTGAACCTCGCACACTCTTTACCTCCATGTGTTCCTATGTCGTTCACACACCAACAAGTGTGTGACTTTCACATGCACACTTGGGGGGTTATTTCCGGTGTGTGTACACACTGCTTGGGAAAAGTTGAGGAACTATAACGACTCGAGCGAGAGGAGGAGCGGGAGTAGGCGTATGAATCAAACACATTCACCTTGAGCCCTTACTGTCTGCGGGGCCCCGCCCGGCTCCCGCTCCCTGGCTGCCGCCGTTTCTCTTCAGCTGCACAATGGAGGGGGAGCTGCTGCCGCGCGGTTCCGCTGACCGTGGAGCGCGCGCCCAGCTCAGCAGAAAAACCTTGGGCCGTCGATAAGATCGTATCTCGCTACACATTCGTATATCTGCGAGCAGGAAACAGGCCATTTGTAAAATTCAAGTCGGTCTTTTCTCTCTCTGCTCGCGGGGTGCGGCGGGGCGGGCCGTCAGGGCGCGTCTTCTTGATGATTTGAGAGATTGCTCGGCATCGGCCCTGAGCTCCGGGGGCTTTACTGTGAGCACTCGGGTTTGGTCCTCATATCCATTCTCTTTTATGGGGCAGTAGCCGCCCGGTGCCCCGCGCTCTCCCTCACTCTCTCTCTCCCCTTCACACTCTCGCCAACAGGGTGCTGGGAGAGTGCGTCCCGTTCCTGGAAGGCACCGCGCGCCGCCGGTTTCGTTCACCCGACCAAGATTCATGTCTGCGACCACGACGTAAAAGATTCCAATACTCCTACTTCCAAACCCAGGAAATGGTATCCTCAAAGCAGATAAAACCAAGTGACTTGCATCAAGGTAGTTTTTTATACCTCAAAAATTACAAGGAAATTTTCCTTGGCATGATGCAAATGTTAAAATGAAGGCAAATTTGGTTAGATTATGGAAATTTCCTGTAAAACAACGCAGATGCCTTAACCAAGGATAAAAATGTCCTTGTATTTTTTTAAATTGATTTTCCTTGCTTCAAGGGTGCCATTTTCTGAGTGCATCGCCCCGCGACTGATATCAAAAAGGAGGAATTTCTAATTAGGTCAAGAAGTCGCGTATTTTTATTCGAAAAATAAATAAAGGAAGTCGGAGGCGCGTCAGGGCGGGGCGCGGCAACAGCTGCTCGGCGCCCTCCATCGACTGTCTCGAAGAAACCCAGTAACAACGATTTAAAGCATCAATTACTTTTAAAGGTAACAAAAAGTACTCAATGCTCTCTAATCTCATTCGCTGTTTTTTCGTCCCTCTTCGTCTCTATTCCTGCTGCCTGAAAACTTTCTTAACCTACTAATTTTCAGCAATAATATCCGATTTTTATTAACTGACAATTTCTTTCCGTCAGGAAGTCACTTATTGATATACACATCATGCCTCACAAATTAGTCAGTAATCACAAATCTGCGATTGTCTCGACGATTGATTGTTTTCTGTTTACAAGTTTGTGCGTTCGTTTCACAGTGGCGTTGGTCTCAGTCAGCTTGAAGGTGGGGGAAATGCTTGGTCCGGGGCTCACCCGAGGCCGGTGTGAACCGCGACGGATAGGGTAAGGCGGCCCAACGCGACCGGGAGCCGTAAAAGAGAGGGAGATAGAGAGAGAGGGGAGTAAACGGAAGAAGGGAGAAGGGGGCGCAGGATGGGAGAGAAGGGACCCGGCGTGCGTCAAGATTCGGAAGTTAGGTACTCCAGTTTGCAAACAGGTGCCGGTGGCAGCATTCGGAGCACGGCGCCGAGAGGGGAGGGCCCCGCCGTCTGTCCTTGTCACGCCTGCAGCCGCCCCCTCCGTCGCACCCACTGCGGCAAGTGCACCTGATGAGGTCAACTCGTTAGCCAACTACGTGCAGCGTGCGGCCCCGACTGCAAGGGGGACTGACTGCGACACTTTGTGACGGTGACTGACTCTCCCGACTTCCGCTTTCGGCGCGGAAGTATACAAAAGGCGGACGCGGACACACTTCCGGTTCGATCAATCACCGCGGCCCTTCATATAATCGAGATCGTCCCGTTGGCGGCGGTATGAGAAATTGTGCTCGGCCCGCGAAGTTTGAAAGAGACTCGGGCGGATGAAGAGGTCTGTCGCCAGCGTGACGCTGCACTTATTGTGAAGTCGGCGGCATGAAATGTAGGCGGACACCGGTGGGTTGTTTCTCTGGACCGTGTTTGAAGCTGTCGCTTCCCGTTGTTGCAGGCGTCCGAGGTCCGCTCTTCAGATTGTGCGGCGAGAGGCTGCGCTCAACTATCACATTCTGCTTAAACTACGTCGACGATGCCGACCCATGCAGGAGAAAAGACTCTCGAGTGTAGTGTGTGCAATAAGAAGTACACTTCAGATACCGGTCTGTACATGCACATGAGAACGCACACAGGAAAGAAGCCGTTTGAGTGTAATGTGTGCAAAAGATCATTTTACAGGCGTGACTACCTCAAACAACATTTGCGCACTCACACGGGAGAGAAGCCTTACGAGTGCACCTTGTGCCAGAAGGCGTTCGCTACAAACACTGCTCTAAGAGTACACCTCGCCACCCACTTAACGGCCAGGCCTTATAAGTGTACAGAGTGTAGCAAAACGTTCTGTTCCTCAGGTGATTTGCAGCGCCATGTCCGCACTCATACAGGGGAGAAGCCCTACAAGTGTGCGTTGTGCAGTAAAAAGTTTACTAGATCTCATCACTTGCAGAGACATTTACGTAGCGCTCACATCACTGAGCCTACCGAACTTGTTGAGTGCGACATCTGCCACAAGAAGTATTCCCGAAGGTATCTGAAGTTACACATTCACAGCACACACTCAAGTGGAAAGGCTTTCGAATGCGCTATGTGCTTTAAAAGGTTTACTACATCGTCTAGTCTCAACAATCATCGCTATCGCATACATACGCACACAGGCCCAAAGCCTTTTAAGTGCTCTGTGTGCCCCAAGGATTTTCATATCCAATCTGAACTGGAGGCACATTTCCCTAAGCACAAGGATGAGAGGCCATATGAATGCACTCTCTGTCAGAAATCGTTCGTCATGCGTTATTACCTAACGAACCATATTCTGCAGGTGCATACAGATGAGAAAAAACGGAACTGCACCATATGCCTCAAATCATTTCGAGGTAGTGCTAGTCTGAAGTGTCACATTCGCACGCACACCAAAGAAAAGCCCTTCGAGTGTACAATCTGTAAAAAGAAATTCACTGTACAAAGTACATTGACTACCCACCTCCGCGTTCACACAGGGGAGAAACCCTACAAGTGCAGTGTATGTCACAAGGAGTTTTCGCAGTTAGGTAACATGCAGTCTCATTCGCTTATGCATGATGCACCGAATTCGTTTAATTGTACGGTGTGCAAAAAAACCTTTGCAACCGGATACAATCTTAAGTTTCATCTGCGTAACTCTCACGTCAGTGATAAGACTTTCAAGTGCACCGTTTGCCTGAAAACATTTGGCCGGGAAGATCATCTGATGGACCACCTCTTCACACACATCAAGACGTAGATAAAGCATTTGAGGTGCTTGTGAATGTTACGAGTCGTACGACGACTCATCAAAAGTAATCTAAAGTACTAAAATAAACCTACTGTTGACAGTCTAGTAATAGGCTTCACACTTGTCGACACTTGTATTTCACAGTTTAGAACTTATAAATTTAAAAGTAAACAATTCCTCTTTCTCGCCATACAACTTACAATGAAAATAGAACAGTTTTGATCTTGTATAATGGACTGTTTCAAACTTTTGAAAAACGTCTTTCACAGTGCACTGAATGGTGCTTTCGAAATTTTTGTTTGAGAGACGTTGACAGACTTCGATCTTCGTATTGCATAAAAAATATTTGCAAGGCAAGCCGTCAGAATCCATGTAAACGGTGTGTTAGTATTGCAAAGAAATCGTTTACAACCTTGCGTAGAACTATTTCGTATTACAATGCTTCGCAATTCTTTCAAAAGCTGCAAATAAAATCGTTTCGAACACGAACCTGTTCTTTGCAGTTATGATTGCCTAACGTCACAAATATTTAATCGTTCTTGCTACCTGTTTTCAATTATTTATTTTACTCTTGTGTTTTGTTAAATGAAATGCTCTGTGAAATAAAACGTTTGAATCTAGAAAGTGTTTGTTATTCAATCCGTCTTTTTCGTTACTTCAATTTCTTTTTTTTTTCTTTTTCTTGAGGGTTGGGGAAGGTGCGAATCTAGCGCATCAGCAACAGCAGTGGCGCCCGGCGCCGCCCGTACCATGTGAGGGTGGAATGAAGGGAGGGCCTGGGGGAGCGGGGGGAGCCGGAGACGGCATGTGGCGTAATGAGAATATTTCCGCTCATAAAATGAGGGGTAAGGGGAGGGACGGGGCGCACCTCCGCGTGTGTTTCGTGTAATGGAAATAGTTTCGCACCCGTGCCGCCGCGTGAGGGCGTCGGCGATCCCCTCCGTGGGAATGCGCCGATCGCTTCTAGATGACGAGGTTGTCGCGCTACTAAGTTAAACTCCCAGAGGAATTTTTTTAGTTTTCTTATCTGCCCTTGTCAAGTTTCTACGTTTTTATCGTCGCTCCCGTGGAGCGCTCTGGCAGGGATTTGTAAGTCCGAAATTTTCCCGCTAAGAACTAGAGTATTTGCCAGAAATTTTTGTTTTCCAAGAAATAGTGGGGAACAACAGACTTTTCGGTAAAAATTACGCGATTCCTTGACAAATTTCCCGAGCAGTACTTTTCTGAAATTTTTATAAACCCTTAGCGGTGCCGAACGGGGAATCTGTTGCGCCGGCGGTCCTTTCACGGACTTCCCTCCCATTGGAATTATTATTCCTTCTGCGAACACGGCGGCGGCCTGAATAAGTCAATGAAGTCGACGCGAAAGACATTCGCGGACCAAAGGAGACCGCGAGTGAGGAAAGGAGAGAAAAAAAGAGTGGCGCGAGAGAGAGACTGAGCGAAAAAAACGCGAAATCGGGCGCGACCTTGGTGGGAAGGGGGAGTCCAGGTCGCCAAAAGCGCGAGCAGCGCGGTTGCGTCCCCCGCGACTCCCGAGGGGCAAATCGCAAAACGGCGCTTGCGAAAACCCGGCGCTGCTGGGTGCGACTGAGTATGCAGCATGCGAGTGCACTGGTACCTTTTTCACCTAGGAGCGATTAGATATGGAGCTCGGGAAGTACGCTGCAGTCGGCTGCCGAGACTAGGGTTGTAAATTTCCCAAAATTTCCGAAAAATTTCCGGGAAAAATAGGAAATTTCCGGTAGCTGGGAAATTTTCCTTCTCTTTCGGAAACTTTCCAGGGCTTCCAACCGTACCCGAGTCAAACACCTTCAGGCCCAAACCAATGACGGAGATTTTGTCCTATCTGTCTTCTCTTTTCTCCTCTTCTCCCTCCTCTCCCGCTCTATCTCTCGCGTCGTCGCCGCCTTGGCGCCCGCTATGCCGCGCGCTGCTGAAAATCCCTGAATAAGCTATGAAGCCATCCCATTACTTTTAAAAGTGTTTGTTCGTGATCTATCCCAGACAAGGAGGCGTAATGGATTCGCAATAAGAAGCACCCCGATGCGCACGACCCAAAGGCACACTAAATTTTCATGAACTTTTTTTTGTGCACATACCTGCATAGTTTCATGTACCTGCACTCCTCATCCTTTTTAAATGCCGTCATGGACAAAACAGTTCATTGCTGCAAATATTTCCTAACATTTGTTCACAATTGAGTCAAATAGTACGCAACAAATGCACAAAGCTGCGTAAAAAAAGATATATTTATTTCATATCAGTGTTGTGTGTGTACTAGAGTTGTACAGCGGACAAAATCGCGAGTAAAAAAAATCAGGAGAAAAACAACTGTATAAGGAGTATGGTATAAAGGCGTCCGGTGTTTTTTTTTTATTCAGACCATAGGAATTGGTAATAGGCAATTGATTTGATTGAATGTTGGCCTGGCGGAGAGGCGGAAAGGGGGAAGTCCTACATCCGAGAGGACGTACAGTGCGGGGGCGCTGAGCGTCTATGTGTGGCGCGCGGAAGTGGGAGGGGAGCGGGAGCGGGTGGCTTGCGCATATTAGTTTCCGGGCGACAGTGTCACCTCGCTAGTGTGGCGGCAGCGGTAGTGCGCGCCGGCAAGGCTCGGCTAAAAATCGCGCAAACATTATTTGCTCGCGTTGGAAGCCCGCATACGAATTTGCACGCACGAAAATCCCGAATATGACTGAGTGTTCTATACGGGTAGACATGACGCAGTTTAAAAAAAAATCACATTCGGTGGCTTGGGTTTTTTACTGTGAAAATTTGTACCGCGTGCACGCGTACAGGAAAATTTTTCCATCGAAGATGCCGTACAATTATAATCAAAAATTGTAAAATTTACCAAGCACTGCGCACATCGACCTGGAGTTGGAATGTAATGGCTAGTGAGAAAGGGAGGTTGTATATGTAGGACACATTCTGTAAATGGCAAATCACAAAATGTATCGTACGTACAAATACGAACACATTAGTATTTGTTTTTTTGCTGTATTTTTTATCATTTCTTTCCGCCTGTGTGATTTCGCAGCTCTGTATGGTGGTATTTGCGTTGGCTTAAAGCCATGCACAAACCCCCGAGGACCCCAGTGACGCTCCGTTGCCCCGGAGGTGACCTTCTCTGGGACAGTCTATTTGTAGTGCTCGGAGAGCCTGTCGCGCCGCGCGCTCGCAGCCACCTTGATCACTATCGAACCCTCCCGGGCCCGGGCCCCTCCCCGGCCCAGTGTGCGTTCATTTCCGGTCCCAGTCCGCCGCCTGCAGCTCGACCCCCGCCCGAGCTGGCGGCGCCGAATTCGAAATCTGCCGGCGGGAACATTGCAAAATAACTGTCCAGCATGCACGGCCGGAAACACCGCGTCCGGGACGGGGTGGGGGTTGCCGTTACGGACGAGGGGGCGGGACACGGGAGGAGGAGGAGCGGAAAGGGGGGCAAATATTATTCGCGTCACGTTCAAATATGCCGCGCCTTTGCGTTTTGTGCCCCGCGGGGCTTCCCCGCCCCCGCCCCCCTGCAGTATGGCCGACACTCATTTAGAGGCCGGCTGCGCCGCACGGGGGCTGCGTTTCCAAACAGGACACCGCAAAAAAGCAAAAAAGCAAAAAAAAAAAAGGAAAAAGTTAATAAGAAACTGACGAGTGTTTGAAAAGTGCCACTCTGTCTTGGCCGTGGCGCTTGGGGCGTCGTGTTTTAAACAACTGGGTGACGCGCTCGCTCTCTATGCCGCTAGATGGAGGCGCTGCCCGACGACGCCCTGCTAGCCGTGCTGCACCGCCTCGACAACGGCGACCTGGTCCGTTGCCGCCGAGTCTGCCGCCGCCTCCGTGACGTGGTGGGGCACCCCGAGCTGTGGCGCGACAGGGACGTCTCCGGCGGCTTCCTGCTCATGTCGCCCCCGCCGCCTCGCTGCCGACGGCTCGCGTTGACGGGCTGGAGGAAGCTTCCGCTGCACGCCGCCGATGCGGCCCGGACCACCTCGTGCGCGGCCGCGGGCCTCAGCGTCCTCGTCGACGCGCACCCGCTGGTGGCTGCGGGCGTCATTCGCCGGCAGGTGGAGCTAGGTCGCCTCACCGAGCTGGACATCGCCTTTTCGCCCGCCTGCTGGCATGCAGGCGAAGGTCTCCTCCTCAAATACGCCCTGCAAGTCGGGGGTTTACGTGAGCTGCACATCGGCTCCTCGACACACACCCACACCCACACGACGGGCTGGTCGACCCCGGTTGCGCCGTCGCTCAAGAAGCTCGCGTACGGTGGAGACAACGCCGTGCTGCTCAAGGTCCTCCTGCGCGCGCACGCCGCCACCCTGGAGGTGGTCAGGCTGGACCACCTGGGCGGCTGGGACCGTGAGGTCACCGACCTGCTCTCGAGCATCACCCACCCCTGGGAGCTGCAGTGCCACGTTGTGCGCGGCCTGGGCCCCAAGCTGGCCGAGTGTCGCTCGCTGACATCCCTCAGGCTCACCGTCCAGGACGATGACTTACTCCTAATGAAGGACGCCACAAACGCAATCAGCTTCGTGCGCCAGAGCCACATCACTCGTCTCTACGTGCGCGGTCGCAATAAGTTGCCAATGTTCCTAGTCAGGATGTCGGGAGACGATGGCACCCCTATCAGCAAATCCAAACTGACGCACGTGGAAGTGGACATGCGCGATTCTCCTTTAATAGAAGGGACTGTAAGTATTTACACAGCTTTTGCCTGTTCGTCCTGTATTTAGTCGTTGCTGCCTTTCCAAATCCTTTACAGCCCCTTTGTTGATTACAGCATTACGAGCTACAGAGGGGTCTCTTTATGGTTCTTGGTAGTTTCCTTCCCGCCCTGGAGGTGTGTATTTTCAATGGTGAACTCTGCCCCCTAATCTTACGGGACTGAGACGGAGATACACAGACCTGTGCAACAATATGGCATGTCTTTGAAAGACTAAGAGAATTT
>NW_026267285.1:284676-286451 GCF_000697945.3 Frankliniella occidentalis | reverse complement strand
TTAAATAAACCTTGATTTTGCAGACCGAAAGGAAACTTGCACCTTCGTCGTTATTAGACCTGACGTTTTTTAGACTTTAACCCGGTTACACCAACTTTTAGGTGTGGAGTTACCCACCTCAGCCCTCGGATTTTAGTTTTGCAGCAGTGCACATAACGGCAGAAACAAATGTCTTATTTTTTTTTTAAGGGAATGGAAAACTTTTCAGGAAGTCTCCCTCAGTTTTTCGTTAGATAATCACAAAATCCGAGGAGACTCTCTGACACTAAAGGAGTTCTCCAAAAGTTTTTCCTTTTTCCTCAAAAAATGAGATATTGCCTTTTACCGTATGAGTTCACGGAAAAGTGAAAAACGTGGTGTGGGTAAGTGGGTAATTGCTGGACAATCTGTCTGACATTGATGAGGGTAATCCGGGCCAGAATGGGAGAATTAGGGGGGGAGGGGGGGCGACTACCCATATTGCCACTCGGCTGCACCCGCGACTTCATCCATTAATTGTGAGGGTTTGGGGGAAGTCCAGTCTTCCTACCGTTGCCCATATCTCACTAGTTTGTCCCGCTTTCGCATCATGTCAAAAAAGAGGAGGGGAAAGAGGGTAGTCAGGCGCTCAATGATACTGACAAAAATATTTACTGTTTCAGAATTCTGCTCTTTTTTCTAAATTTTTAAACCGGTTTTGAAAAAAATAAAATTGTTTTTATGCGGTGATGGTAAAGCACGTTTGCACTCAACTGCCAGAGCCCAATCGGACGGCCCTGTGGTTGTACCGGCTCCACCTGCCCGACGTCCGCTCCTCAACGCGAGCGACATGCATGCCTAGCTATGGGGGGATCCGGCTTTTGAACAACAGCGCCAGTGGTGCTTTCTGCTTTCGCATCGCTGGTGTGCGAGCCGGCGGGGGCGGGGCCATTGTCCATCGACGCGGAAGTGCCTTGTCACCCCCTCCCCTAACCCCCGGGCCCGCCCCCGCGACACGGTGTAACGAGAGGGCAGGACACTGGCCTATCCATCACGCCTCTCTTCATTAACGCCCTGAAATATTCTCGACCATCGCTCACACCCTCTTGTAATTAGGTTTTTTAAAAAGATTTTTTTTTTTTTTTTTTTTTTTTTAGCGGACCTTCTCCGCTTGGACCGGTCGGTTGGCGGCGTGCTTGTTGGCGGTGGTGTTGTTGGGGTTCAGTGAGTGCGGACCCACCCCGCGCGGGGGGCTGTTCAGAAACCTCGTGGACTTTGGGGGGGGGGGGGGTTACAATTAATATGGGGTCCCAAATGGATCAGGACAGTCATTGGAAACCATATTGACCCTATGATATTTGTACCCCCGGGGTAATAATATCATGGCGTCTGTGTGGACTTCAATGACCGTCCTGGTTCTTTTTGGACCCCATGATATTTGTATCCCACCCGCAAAGTCCACGTTGTTTCCGAGGGTCAGAACACGCGGCGGCGGGGGGGGGGGGGGTTGAGCTGCCGAGTGCAATTAGGCAAATAAAGACCGTCCCTTCGCTGTAGGTTGTTGTTTTTTTTCAGTCTTGGCGTCGTGTCGTTTGACAACGTCAATAACACTCTCTCTCTCCCCTCCTCCCCCGCAGTTCAGTTTGTCGCCGTGCGGGGCGGGGCGGGGCGGCTCTCGCTTGTACCCGGCTGATTAAAGCCACACCGTCATTTGTCTCTGCCCGTACGCGCCGCTCCTGCGAACCATCATCGCCGCGCTGCTCTGGCACGTGGTGGGGTGAGGCGGGGTGTTGAGCCCGCGGCTCTCACCCCTCCCC
>NW_026267285.1:281031-283428 GCF_000697945.3 Frankliniella occidentalis | reverse complement strand
GGCAATAAACAAATTGTTCGTAAATTTATAGACGCACACTTGTTGACAGAGGTGCACAATGACATGGATGACTTACATATCTAGGAAGAATTACGAACTTTTCGTCATTTAACAAGTATTCGTTATCTAAGCGATAACGAAAATTTCGTGTATAAAATTTAACAGGTGTTTGTTCGTTAATTTACGATAAAATCCCCTACAGTGTAGCCAGCACGCTGGCCCGCATCGGGCATCCATGGCTCAGTAAGTTACGAACGAAGCGTGAGCGCTGAGTTGGCACGGCCGGGGTTCGGTTCCCGGCATTGCCAGCAACATGCGTGTCTCGCGGCTATGTAGTAACCCAACCCACCATGATGACAGCCTATGAGTATTGTGACGACAGCGATGAAGGAATCAAGCGCGACAACACGCGGGAGATGAAACTTGGATAGCGATATTTATTTATTTTCTCTAAAAAGGGTAAGAAATGTTGCCCTTGCCTAGGAAACGAAAGCGCCCGTGCGCGGGGTAAGGTTCCTCGCCATTCGCAAGGAGACAAAAGTTACGCTTTGCGCGGTGCGTTCCCTTGCCGTTGCGAGCGAGACACAGGTCACCTTCGGGCGGGCCGCTCTCGTCGCCATTCGCAAGGAGACAAAAGTTACGCTTTGCGCGGTGACTATCCATGCCCTGCATAGGGGGACAAACAGAGAAAGTCGCCGTGCATAAGGGGACATTTTGTACATCTAGATAAAGGAATCGAAAGTTGCGGTTCCAATTTACAGTGCGTCGACGCGGCCTGTCCTGTATCGCGTGTGTTCTTTTCCGTCTCTCGCGGGGCCATTTTGACCACTCATTTACGACCTCACCTGCCGCCTGCTCCAGTGCTTCGCTTGTGCTGCGACCGCCGCCGCGGGAACTCGATCCGCGAGCCACACACTCGCGGGGGCGCGGCTGGCGTCTAAACTTTGCCGCTTCGGTCACCACGCCCCGCCCCCGCTGCCGTCTCGCCGTCACCGCAGAGGCGATGAGCAATATTGAAATTTATCAGTCTGGAAGCTCCGGCTCGGCGGCTGGCGGTCGCGATCCATATTCATGCGAGGCCAGCGCCCCCTGGCGACCAGACGTCAAACTCCCGCCAATATAATGCCATTACCTGCTTTTTCATATTTTTTTTCTGAAAGAGGAAAAAATAACTTTTTGCATTAATTATATCTGCGCTGTCGGGTCTGCAGACAGAGTGAGAGTCTAGGTGGAGCTACGCTTCTAAAGTCAAGGGATCGAAATCCCCCTCCCCTTCCTCTAACAAAAGGATTTAAACCAAAACTTCAGGCATGAAAAACTGTTGATCCTAGTTTTTTAAGGGGCAGAATTTCGCAATATTCTTAGCGCACATACAAAGTAAAGTTCCTCATCATTTTTTTCAATCGAAATTTCACTGTATGCAACAACATTTCTCCTGGAGTCTCTCATATTTTTTTCATTTTTGTTTCTCCCTCGCTCTTTGCGAAAGCGAATATTTTTGTGTGCAAGAGTTCCAGCAGCTCGCCTCCAGCGCCGCTGCCGCTGGCTGCCTGGAATGCCGGGCGGCCAACGGAAAGGTGAGCAACCCGAAGTGCGCGGGCGGCGTGGTGGTTGGTGGTGAGGAGGAGGCTAGGCTAGGGTGCGGCTGCAGTACCCAGTTACCCTGTCAGGGAGGTATAGTCCCTGCTGGTCGGGAATAAACATCCTTTGCGATAAATTTCTCTCTTTTTTTTCCCCCGTCAAGCAGCAAGCTTGTTTTCTTTTTTTTTCCCCGCACTCTTTTGCAGTGTACTACTACTACGTGCCGGTGCCGGGCGCCGCTCTCTCGCAATGGCAGTGAATTTCTTGGGTGGACAGTCTGCTCAGTTCGGGGGGCCCTCTCTCCTCTCCGTGCGCCGCCGGCCGCCGCCAGGACCCCACGGGGCGGTCCGGGACAAGGATTGATGTCCTGGGCGTGCGGCGGGTACCCCCTCAGTACCGTGTCCCCCGCCACGCCCCGCCCCGCCCCGCCCCGCCACGCCCCCAGCTGGCGGCCGCCCCGGCGTCCAGCGCCACAAATCAAAAGGAAGCAAAGTGCTTGCCCCAGCGGAAAGCGCTACAAGTATGAGAAATATGCGGGGGGGGGGGGGTGCTCGATAACCCCTCTCTTCTCCGTGCGCAATAACTTGTGTGTGTAAATCGTAATCAATTCCCCATTAGAGGGGACGACGCGTGTGGCGGCGAGCAATGGCGATTGTTATTGAGCGCGCTATTGGTATTCGCGGTCGCGTGTGAGGGGAGGTGTTTTGGAGAGGGGCGTACGAGGAACGCAGTGTGCCCTGGAAACTATATCCTCCTACACTGTGTATCATACATTTTTTTTCCTATTTTTAAACAGGTTGCTAGTGGTTAAAATTT
>NW_026267285.1:277952-279611 GCF_000697945.3 Frankliniella occidentalis | reverse complement strand
GGTCGTCGAAATGTACGGAAAAAATTAACTTATTGAAGTTAAGTTTTGTTTTTGTACAACAAATTTAGGGAGTTGGTGATGATGGCGTTACCAACCTTCTTAATCTGTCGGCGCGTGAAGCGCATAGCAGCTTGGAATACGCCCGATTTACCGACCCCTCTCTCATGTGAAGAGCAGACAAATGATGGATCACAAGGCTCGAGAGCTGAGATTAATTTGGCGCACTTGTTCCTCATAATTGCGTCTTTCATTAGGATTTGTGGCGCGCGCGCTCTGGGCTCTCCGCCGGCTGTGACGCGCTGAAACGGCTCACACACCGCGGGCCGAAGTGATAAGGCAATCATGATAAACTCCGCGAGGTAGAAAATGACCTCACTGGAAAAACAAAGGTGCTGTAGCACCCTTTTGCTACTGAATTTTTAGGGGTGCTGCTGCATTAGTGCCTTTGTAGAGGCACTAGTATTAGTGCCAAAAATAGCATCTTTGGGGGCCAGTAGCACCTTTCCAGAGGCACTATTTCACTAATGCCTTTAAAAAGCCGTAGCACCTTTGTTTTTCCAGCGCTTTATTTTTTAAATCTATGTTGTGAGTGTAATGATTCCAAGGTACCCCGTACCTTATAACAGCATCCTTGGTGTCGCAATCCCCGTACGGCTTCGCTGGGTGTCGCACGTCCTGGAAACAGAGAGAAATCGGTCAAAATTGCAATTTAGCGCAGTTGAATATCCCCCCATAACTTTTTTTGTAGGCTCAAAACAAGTAATTGCTGTTTACTGCATTCAACCTGCTGCACCACATAGCAGTCTGCCATTTTAATTTATATGTCCCCTCTTTTCACTTTTCGTCACTTTTTTAAACCGAGTCATTTTTTTTTATACGAGCAGAACAAAGAAATGGTAAATAAAAAGACAACAGTAGTACTTCCCCTTCCCTATTCCCATTCAACGACGCTCTCGCGGCAAGGGCTTTTAAGTGAGAGTGTTTGTAGGGGAGAAAATTTGAGAGTGCGAGCGAGCGAACGCCGCGCGCAGCGGACGAGAGTGGAAAGGAAAAAGTGAGGTAGGGAAGGGGGGGGGGGGGCTGGTTCGGAGGCCTCTGGATGGATGGAGTGAGAGGAGAATGGATCCCGAACAAAGGGACTGCACGGATTCATTCCGATTTGTTTGTCGGTCGGTGACATCAAGGCGAGCGACGCGTCGCACCGCATCGGCCCGCCGCGCCCCTCCTCGCCACTCCCCGCCACGCCCCGCCACGCCCCGCCACGCAATTCCACTTTGTTTACCGGGGGCACACAAGATAGCGTTACTGAAAAACCAGCGCGGCGTCGTCGTCGCCTCCTTGCCTCCTCCCGGCGTGTCCTCTTCGGCGTCCTCGTCGCTCCTCTCGGGGCGTCTCCGAGGAGGCGAGGAGGCGGCTGCAGCCCCCCCCCCCTCCCCGTCTCCTCGCGCAAACAGTGATTCGGAGGGGCGTCGGCTACTTCCCCCCTCCCCTCTCCTGTTGGTGCCCGAGTGACGCGTCCTGCGCGCGATGCACTTATGGGAGTCTCTCCGTGTCCATAAATTACGTAAACCTTACAACTATACTTTGTTTGACCCAGTTTATGGCGGCCAACGCGCATGTCGACGCGAGAGGGGAGGAGGGGGAGAGGAAGGGGGAGGG
>NW_026267285.1:275064-276742 GCF_000697945.3 Frankliniella occidentalis | reverse complement strand
ATCTGCGAACACATCTTCGAACCCACACGGGAGAAAAGCCTTTCAAGTGCACAGTGTGTGAGAAGACGTTTGCTCGAAGTGGACATCTGCGAGCACATCTCCGAACCCACACGGGAGAAAAGCCTTAGGAGTGCAGAATATGTGAAAAGAAATTTTCTCTGCAAGGGAATTTGCCAAAACATGTCCGAACTCACACAGCAGGGGTAAAGAATGCGGTGAAAAGTGAGCATAGTGGTGCAAGCATCTTTTCTTTAAGTGTCAGCTAATGTTTCCTTATACAGTATTCCAGTATGGGCAAGGAAAATACGATGTACCAGATATTCAAGTGGCGCAGATCATTTAATCCAAATATGCATATTCTAGCAATAACAATTACCGTATTTTCTGTACTGTGGTGCTATTACGAGTTTTTCGCTTCAATATATTATACAATACATTTCTCGATTATTGCATTCTACCAGCATATGTAACTGCATGTAATAAATCTGTGCATATTTTGTTTGCCTCGTGGGTCTTGTTCCTTAACTTAATACTCGACTCCCAAGTTTTAATAAAAAAAGTTACTGTGTACAGAATGGAACTAGTTTCTTTGTTGTCTTGCTTATCCATCTCGTTAAGAGTAGTATTTATTTCAGATAGCTGACATGTGATTTTTCGAATAAAATGCACCTTCTATTACTATCCAAAAGTGTGGTTTTTGAATATTCAATAATTTTTCCAATCACACGCCTCTCATGTACACAGTATTCAGCAAATACGACCATGATAACCTAGTTACACCAAACTGTCGCACATGGTGCAATTTTCTTTCATCGGCGAATTATTGTGACAATATCAAAAATCCAAAAATGATATGGCTTTTCCGCAGTCAGACGATTGTCGCTGGTCTATCAAATTTAAACCATCTACCATTCTGTTGTAATTTTATCGATTCCTGGTCGAATCCACACCAGTGGTTTTTAGCTTCCATTACGATAGCTGTTCGGTTAAGATTTTCGTTCCCAGAAAAACCGTTTAGCGATAGAATCATTTTTCTCAATTGGTATATCGCAGCGATAGTGCGTATAGAGGGGGGAGGGGGGTAAAATTTCATAACCGTTTGGTCTCAATTCATTTAAACTGTTTTCACTTGCCGCTTACCCGTTTTAATTGTTTTTATCAGTCGTCAATCTGATTAATGCGGGGGGGGGGGCGGGCAGTGCGTGTTCCTGGAGCTCGCTCTCGTCGCCCATACTCTTTCCCCCCGGTGGCCCCTGACGGACGCTCCGCCAAGCTCCCGTGGCCGGGAACAAAGGGAAATTTTTCATCCAATGACGTGGACGACATTTCCTCCCGGGGACTGAACTCTCTTAAGTGCCTCTGGCCGTGCGCCTCCATCAAACCCTTCACAATACACTACCCTCCTCACAGACGTGCCCCGCCCTCTCTACCCCGCCCTCTCTACCCCGCCCTCTCTC
This sequence comes from Frankliniella occidentalis, assembly GCF_000697945.3. Taxonomy (NCBI): domain Eukaryota; kingdom Metazoa; phylum Arthropoda; class Insecta; order Thysanoptera; family Thripidae; genus Frankliniella; species Frankliniella occidentalis. The sequence continues at coordinate 275,285 of NW_026267285.1, read as the reverse complement.
CCTCTCCCACACACACGGTCCCAGCCGCCCCTGCCTCCCAGCGGACCCGACCTCGCTCAGAGCAGCCAGACGGTGGGAGCGCGGCCGCCGCAGCAGCACGTCCTCTCTCTCCCACCTCCTCTCCCTGCCTTCCTCTCCCTCCCTCTCCCTCCCTCTCCCTCCCTCTCCCTCTTTCTCTCTCTCTCCCTCACTCTTCCTCCCTCTTTCCCTCTCTCCCTCCC
>NW_026267285.1:272208-275014 GCF_000697945.3 Frankliniella occidentalis | reverse complement strand
CCCTCCCTCTCTCTCTCCCTCCCCCTCTCCATCCCTTCTTCTCTCCAACACTCTCTACCTCCTCTGCCTCCCTCGCTCCTCTCCCTCCCCCTCTCCCTCCCTCTCTCTCTCCCTCCCCCTCTCCATCCCTTCTTCTCTCCAACACTCTCTACCTCCTCTGCCTCCCTCGCTCTGCTCCCTGCTCCTGGGAGTAGCAGCAGCAGCAGCCCGACCGATATGCCCGGGTCGCTGTTGCTCCTGGAACATGCGGGGCCCCCGCCGCACTTCTTTGTGGAGCTCGAAGAGTTGTCGGGGCGTTGTCCACGCGGCGGGCGATGCGAGGGCGCGGAAGCGATCGTGAAAACCTTTCGGGCGCCATAAGACGTGTACCGGGGCCGCCGATCAGCCCCAGTGTTCTCTACCCCCCCTCCCCCTCCCCGCCCAGTCGATAAAAGTTTTTCCGTGTCGAGTCCGCGCGGCCGGGCGGCGCGAGGTCCGGGCGCTGCGGCTCAACTTTTGACGCGCCCGTTTCCGTCGCCCGAGCCCGCTGCCCCGCAGCCCTCCATGTCCACGGCGGTCCACGGTCGCGACGCGCGGCTCGGCGGCGAGGACAAGGGCAGATGCGCGGGGCAGGGGTTGCGCGCGCAGAATCCGAGGGTTACTTACCGTTCCCTGCGACGTGACCTCTATGTGGTTACGCTACCACATGTTATAAATCATAGGCACAAAAACTGAGCCGCAAGGAACGTGTTGAATGCTGGCGTAAACCATCTGGTTTCCGTGATTCCTCCTAATTTTTTCTGTAATCTTTTTCTTTAGTTTTAAATGTTTTTCCTTGTTTTTTTTCTTGTTTTATTTCCCTGATTTTTTATTTTTTCTTATTTGTTTGGGTAGATTTATCTTGAAGTACCCCTTGGGTGGGACATCCTTAACTGTACATCATAGTTCAAGGTTTTACAATATTACGCTATCAAAACAATCTATCCTTGCTTGAGATAACAATATGCCTTCTCCTTCTTTTACAGAATCCACGTGACCACCGCATGATTACTCGCCCACTACGGGATTCGCCCAAGACGACAACTTGGCCAGCGCATCAAAATGTCTCGCCAGAAAGATGAGTCGTTTGATTGTTCTTTGTGCAACAAGAAATTCCCGGGTGAAGATAAACTGCAAAAACACCTCCGAACACATACCGTAAGAGAGCGATTCAAGTGCACAGAATGCAGCCACGATTTCTCAGACAGAGGTTATCTGCGTGTTCATGTAATGCGGGCCCACACCAGAGAGAAGCCCTTTGAGTGTAGTCTCTGTGATAGCAAATTTACGACCTCTGGAGATTTGCGCTCACATTTTGTAACTCATACAGGAGAAAAACCTTTTGAGTGTACTTTGTGCAAAAAGAAATTTTCATCAAGTGGATACCTTCTTATACACCAACGCCGAACCCACACTGGCGAGAAGTCTTTTGAGTGTAGTTTATGCGGCAAGAAATTTGTCTTGGGTAATGAACTACGCCGACACCTGCGGACACATACCGAAGACAAACCCTACGCGTGTACGCTGTGCAACTTTAAATTTTCGACAAGCGGCAACCTGGTAGCTCATCAGCGAACGCATACTGGAGAAAAGCCTTTTGAATGCACAGTGTGTGACAAGAAATATTCGAGGAGTGATCATCTACGTGCCCATCTACGAACCCATACTGGTGAGAAGCCCTATCAGTGTTCAGTGTGCTGCAAGACGTTTGCGCGAGATTTTGTGCTGGCCTGCCATATGCGAACCCACACTCAGGATATGGATTATAATTGTACAATATGTGACAAGAAATTTGGGCAATATGCCAGCTTACACAGTCATCTTCGAACGCATACCGGAGGGTTCCCTTATAAGTGTACTGTCTGTAGTAAAAAGTTTAATAAAAGTGATTCCCTTCGATACCATCTCCAAACGCACATCAGGGAGAAGGTTGATTGCACTGTCTGCAATAAAAAATTTGCAACCGACTGGGGACTGCAGAAACATCTCCGGACCCACGAAATTAAAAAGCCTTTGACTACAGAGTGTGAGAAGGTATTTGTGTCAGGTAGCATCTGAAAAGTCTTTTCCAAACACTTGCCAAAGATAACCCTCTTTCGGTGTGTGTTTTTGTGCGACAAGTTTTCGCTTCGTCCTGTGGGTACCTGCCTCTACACGAGGAAGTCCATCCGGGGAAAGGCCGTTTAAATGTACTGTGTGTAAAATAAAAACCGCCATAGTGTGCGAGGACGAAGTCACAAAGGGGCGTGTGCGTTGTTCTGCTTACACAGAGATGCAAATCCACATAGTTGAATAATGCCCTCTGTGCAACTTCGACGAGAAGTAATGCGTAGTGCACGTTTGAACTCCACTGTACGTTGTAACCTGAGAGGCCACTTGACTTGTAGCTCTTCTTAAGAATAATTATTCAGTTCTCTTTCTGACTACTTGTAGAATGTGTTTATGAAATATTAATAAAGTTTGAAATATCAAGGAGAATGTTTCTTTCTTTGAAACACATCGATTTTTTTTTCGTCCATATTTTATTTCGCGTACCGTTACTTGGGCTGTCAGCGCTCGAGACGACGTCGAAGCGGTCAGCAGGCCGCTGTCAGCAGGGCTGCCCGTGAGGAGGGTCCCGGGCCGCAATCACTCAGGCGCCATTCAGACGAAGGGCCGCGTAGCACGGGTGGGCCTGTCACCGCCTTCCAGAGGCCCCGCAGCCAGAGCCGAGAGCCAGCCAGCGAGAAGGCGGTGAAAAATCAGCGTTTTCAAGAGGCAGAGAGGGCAAAAGAGGAGTGGAGAAGGG
>NW_026267285.1:270982-272158 GCF_000697945.3 Frankliniella occidentalis | reverse complement strand
GGGGGGGGGGCGAAAGGGACAGCGAGAGATCTCAACCGTGTCGTCATCAAAGGGAGACGACGCGGAATGCGGCCAGGGGAAAATCTAATGTCGTGGGGGGGACGAGAGCGCGAGCGTGTGTTTGTGTGAAACAGAGAGAGGAGGAAAAGGGGTGATCTGTGTCGCACCGCGACGCGCTCTTCACCCCCTTCCCCCTCTCGCGGGCTGCGTGGAATTTCTACCGTCCAGTTAAGCTCCTCGGTGTTGTAGACAGTCGTGGATGAGGGAGTATCGGCCCAGCCGCAGCCACTACAGCAGCGTCGGCTTCATCAACCGAGCCGGTGGTCGCGAGAGTCTCTGCGCCATGTCTTTTGACGTGCAGCTTTTGCTCACAAAATTAAGCGGCGCCGCATAGTTTGATGAGCAAAAAAAAAAAAGGGAAGGGACGCTGCTGCTTCGCGCCGCACTTGGCCGATAATAGTTTGTAGCGGGGGGATGACGCAGTCGGTTTGCGATAAGCATGTCGCGGAGGGCGCGGGAAGGGACGACGAGACGCTCTTGGCCCGCTCCTTCCTCGAGGAACGCGCAGCGGAGCGGAGGAAGAAGTAGTAGTACAACTCGCGCGCTCTCAAGATTTGCGACGAGTCACCCAGGAATTCCGGGGCACGGCGATTAAACGCGAAGAAGCGGAGTGAGTGGGAAAAGGGGAAGGGGGGGGGGGGCTAAAGACGAGCGGCCAGCAGCAGCCAGGTTGGCGGGGCGCGTGTACAAAATTAGGTATTTTTTTTGTGTTTGAAGACAGGGTACTTTTTTCACGATAGAAAATTTTAGTTAATATACTTCTTTTCAATGTCTTACTTTTTGAAGGAAAAAAAGGAAAAACTTTTAGGAAATTTCACATATTTATGACGAAACCTCCTCAAATTTGGAGAAAGTCTTGTTCTTCCCTTCCCTTAGTTTTTGAGAAAAAAAACTTTCTTCAAGAATGCGCGGGAGTTCCTCCAAGCTTTCCCCTTTCCATTCAAGAAATAAATCAGACATTGGTTTTACCGTGCACAAACCCATGAAAATGAACCAATATACGAGCGGGCACCAGAAGAACACCACTGTAAAAAATTTATATAGTAGATTTCCTATAAATGTATCTGCAGCAATTCACATATACATGTATGGGAATTTTCCCATACAGGCGTATGG
>NW_026267285.1:267239-269097 GCF_000697945.3 Frankliniella occidentalis | reverse complement strand
CCCCCCCCTCTTTTCCCCTACACACACACACACACACACACAGACTGGCGCGGCGAGACGGAGAAAAGAGCGGCGGCAAAAGCTGGTGAGCGAGTGAGTGAGAGATAGATGATCGGACGAATCGTGGCGTTGTTGGTTTCCCATATCCGAAAAATGTCTTTTTGCGCAACCTCCCCGGGGGTGTATGGAAGGGGGGAGGGGGAAGAGAAAGACAGAGAAGCACAAATAGATGCGACCAGAGTCGCACATGTCAAAAATATAACAATTCATAGACGTACGTAGACGTGTGGAATATTTACTATTTACGAAATATGAAGCACGTGCTCGACATCGCAACCTCCTTGTCGATCCACAGTCCACAGTGGTTGCAAATGTACAATTTTGAATTGAAAATGCACGACACCCTCCATGGAAATTTTCCCTGTACCCGGTGCAACAATGTATCACCAGTATCACAGTGTTAAACATGAGAAACCTCTAGAGGTAATTTTTTTTTCTTTGCTTAAATCAGCGGGTGGCTAGGCCGGATAAACCTCTGTCCGTGTGTGTGTGTGTGTGTGTGTGTGTGTGTGTGTGTGTGTGTGTGTGTGTGTTCCCACACCGGCTCTGGCTGTGCTGTGCGTTCGGCCACCATGGCTGGGGAAGGTCTCATCTCGCACTGTAGGAGAATGAACGGCCTCTGGCTAGTCCTCCAGCGTGGCTATGGACCTCCGCACACACACACACACACGAGCGCGCACTCACCTGCGCGGGGCAGGTGGTGTTGGGGCGACACCACCGTGTGGTTGGAGAGTCCCCAGCCGGCAAAGCTTCATATATATATGTACTTGCTCTTCTTTTAAACCTCCCAGCACACACACCGTTGGCGCTGCGCCGCCCCCCTTCCCCTCCCTATATAGCAGCACCAGAACCTCCTCCCTCATAACCTTACGTAACGTGTTGTGTAACGCTCTAGAGTTACGAGCTGGGAGGGAAGGTCAAGCAGTGGGGGCGTTCGGTGGCGCTCGCATCTCCCCAGGCGGTACCCTTTTCGCAAAAAGAGAGTGTAGCCCAACTCTCCGCCGCCTCGTTTCCACTGTTAAAATTGATGTATCTCCGGCACAGGAAAATTTTTTGTAGACAAATGTCGTACAATACTTACAGTTATAAAATTTGTAAATTTACGAGTACTGCGTATCGACTTGGGATCCAATGACGAGCAAAAATGGGTGGTTTTGTTTCTGCCTCGGTTTTTGCACGTATTGTAATTGGTAAATTACCAAATCGTACATGTCATGTACAAACATATTTTTCACAGTATTAACAAACAAACTGTATAATTTTACAGTGATTTTTTTTTTTTATCTTTAGTAATTTCTTTTCGCAGTCACCCGGAGGTGCGACCCCTGCTGGCAGTCGTCACCCCTGGCGCTGCCGCGGGCGCTGCGGGCCGCGGAGCGGACATCGCCGTGCTGCGGGAGCTGCAGGGCGCGGCGAAGAAGGATGAGAAGGAGGGGAAGAGGGTTTACCGCCAAACTTTGGGTTTTAGTGCAGCGGCGGCCGCACCGCGAGCGCGCCACCTTGTCCCCGCGGCACCTCAAGTCCCCGTACGTCATCCAAGTTGTGAAACGCATTGTGGCTCTACGTCATCCTCGCGGCCCCACCACCACCTCCGCCAACGCTTCTGCTGTGGAAGAGCATGGCGGCGCGCCTCCGACTGAGCCAGGAACACATCGGTAAGTCCGCCTCAGGGGATATATACTTCCCTAAAAATAAATAATCGGTGCATGCACCCTTCAAACAAAATAATTTTTTTAGACAAAATCAGAATAGGTACAAAAAAATCAGAAATAAATCGGAAAGTACCAGAAAAATGATC
>NW_026267285.1:264668-265779 GCF_000697945.3 Frankliniella occidentalis | reverse complement strand
CCTCCCCACTTCAGCCCCCTCCTCCACCCCTCCAGTGCAGACCCGGAGGTATAGGCAATAAAGCCCCTACGTCCTGGCCAAGTGTGACGAACTGCCGACGCTCGAAACAGCAGCAGGTGCGGGCCCGAGCTGCTGCTGCTGCTGCTGCTGCTGCTGCTGCTGCTGCTACTGCTGCTGCCGCTGCTGCTGCTGCTGCTGCTGCTGCTGCTGCTGCTGCTGCTGCTGCTGCTACTGCTGCTGCTGCTACTGCTGCTGCTGCTGCTGCTGCTGCTGCTGCTGCTGCTGCTGCTCCCGCCCCCTGTCTGGAGCGGAGGGTCGCCTCCCTGGGCACGTGAGGGATAGATAGAGGGTTGTGGAGAATCAGCACCACAGCAAAAAGAAAGAAAACTATAATGTACAGTGGCGAGACGAAATTGAAAGTGTTTGTGGAGCTAAAACACAAAGTCAATGCCATTTTCTATGCGTTTTATGGGGAGTCCTCCAACAAGAAATACAGTTGACGTGTGAAGATCTTCCTGCTCGACTGTCAGATAGGATGCGATTTTTCTGTTGGAGTGGTCGGCTGGTGGTATCGAGAGAGTAAGGGGATGAAAGGAAGGGGTTGCTGAGAGCAGATCTAGGAGAAGTACCCTAATAGAAAGTGATCGGAGATTGGGGAAGGTGAGTGGGTTCTTGAGGGGACCGCGGGCTATCTCTGTATGTGAGGGGGGGGGGAGGGAGAGAGGGAGGGAGAGAGGGAGGGAGAGAGGTAGTGTGGCCAGCACACATCGCAGACTTCCCACACCGCTTGGGGGCAATACGAGGCCTGGTAGGAAATAGGGGTGGGTGCCACGGAAGGGTCGAAATTAGAGAATGTGTGGCCGGGGGTAAGGGCCAGAGGGTGAGGGTGGGTGGAATAGGGAGGCAGGTGAGTTGGTGTGTGTCAGAGAGAGAGAGAGAGAGGGGGGGGGATGTGATAGGTGCGTGTGCCGAGCAGGTACGAATGCCTAACGCCCACGGTCACACCTAGGGCAGCGACCCCAACGCCAGCCAATCTGCTATAAATCAGCAGAAACGGTAAAAACGGCCGGGGTCGACGAGGAGGGGAAAAGTGGAGGGGGAGGGGGAGGTA
>NW_026267285.1:263051-263933 GCF_000697945.3 Frankliniella occidentalis | reverse complement strand
CGGGGCGGGAGGGTTTAAACGCCCGGGGGGCGCTCGGCGGGCACAAGGAGTGAGCACATTCCTCTGGCCGGCCCGCCGGCAGAGCCAGCCGATAACGACTTGACTCACGCACAGACGCCTAACGACTGCTCACCCTCGGGGTGGTGTACCCCGCTGGAGGCCACCCTCACACTATGGCCGCAGGACGAGGGCGGGGCTGTGTGGCCGCGTACCCCTTTTCTGGTGGTGAAAACGATTTGGTTTTGGTGCACCACCAAAGCGGATGGGGAACACGGCACGGCACTGCACATAGGGCGGCGACCGACAAAAACTTTGTTGTTTTTACCGCGAGGCGGGGAGACGCGGACGGATGCTGCTCTGACGATGGAGTGAAAAAAAAATGTGTGGCACCCCTTTGGCACCCCTGTCAAGACGTCCAACGGAAGGCGCGATATCATTTCCAGCCTTGGGGGGCCACCCAGAAAAGGCGTCAGCCAGTCGCCGCCGTTTGTACGCGTCTGCCGCCATGTCGCCAGCCGAGGGCGCGCTCTCGTAGCGCCTGATGGGTAGGCAAGATCTCGCACGCAGCGCAAGCGTGTACCGCGGGCTGGCCTACCCCGAGACTCGCAGGCGCCGAGCCCAAGTAGTTTGCTGTGTAAAAAAACCAGCAAAAACAACAAAAACAAAAAACAAAACGGACGTACTTTGCAGGAAGATCCCTTATTAGAGCGCTGCTTCTAATAATGCCTCCTATAGTATAGATGAAGACGTTTGACGGCTTGAAAATAAAAGTGGTGTTTTTTCTGTGTTGCCATAAAACTGTTAGATATGTTCTATGAAGAAAATGCTTCTGCTCGATCACAACAATGAACCCTTTCTAAGGCGGCATAAGTTCGTTCTCTC
>NW_026267285.1:260595-263001 GCF_000697945.3 Frankliniella occidentalis | reverse complement strand
CGCCCCGCCCCGCTGACATGGGGCTGTCATTATGTTCGGCGCGTAATGACCAGGTGTGTGCCGCCGGCCGGGGATAATGTTCCTGCAAACAAGACCTCTCTCCTGCTCCCCCCTCTCTCTCTCTCTCTCTCTCTCTCTCTCGCTCTCTCTCGCTCTCTCTCTCTCTCTCTCTCGCCCTCTCTCTCTCTCGCTCGCTCGCTGCGACTGCAGCAGAGAGGGGTCTCCTGCCGCCGTGCCGCCGCGTCGCCCGTCGCGGAGGAGGAGGGGATGGTGGCGGCGCGGCGCGGCAGATAGGTGCCGAGATGTTTACACAAGTAGACTCTCTCCCCCGGTCCGCCCCATCCACGTGAGACGCGATAGCCCTGACGCGGCAGACCATCTCCATTTCACCGCCCCCGCCCCACTGCACCCGGGCTCCCCTATGCCACCCGCCGCACTGCCCCCGATATGGATGGGGGGGGGGGGGGGAGGGGAGGGAGTAGGGGGCGTCCTCGAGTATAGTCTTCGCACACAGCTGCCTGACGGCCCCTCGTCTGTGTCTGCGTCCTGCTTGTATGAAGTAAATAGAGGAGGCCCCTCCTGTGCGCCCCCCCCCCCCCACCGCCACGGCAGCCAGCCGCTCTCTGCTGACTTTGTCATCTCTCTCTCTCTCCCTCTTGCTCTCTCTCTTTCTCTCCCCCTTTCCCACTCTCTCTCTCTCTCTTTCTCACTCTGTCTCTCATTTTCCATCTGTCTCTGTTTCTCTCTTCCTCCCTCTCCCTCCCCTCTCCCTCACCCTCATATGATGGCCCTGGCTCAGCAGATGCCCTTTGCACACCCCCTCCCTCCCCTCCCCACCCCAAATGCCGGACGCATGGCCGATTACGCAAGCGATGCAGACACCGCATGTTACAGAAGGGAACGTGAATCCGATTCCCCCCGACAAGAAATAGGGATAGAGGACTTACCCCCCCACCCTCCCTCCCCTCTTCCTCGCTCTCTCCCGCCCGGTGGGGCGTGTTTTGTCTCCCTGCTGCTGCTGCTGCCCCCTGAGGGGACGGCGCCGGGCCACTCTGCGGGACGAGTGCAGCGCAGCAGACGAGCAATATCAAGTAAAGCAGGCTAGTCTCAAAGACGGGGGAGGGGCTAAGAGCAAGCAGTGGCCCGTGAGAGAGAGAGAGAGAGAGAGAGAGAGAGAGAGAGAGAGAGAGAGAGAGAGAGAGAGAGAGAGGCGGACGTGATGGCGTCATATCCGGTGGTGGACGCGGCCTGCCGTCGCGATGCTCTTTCCCCATACTCGGCGATGCCTTTTGCCCCCCCGATGGGTATTGATTCCCTTGGTTGATTGATGGAGTGCCGGTGATTGATTCCCCGCTGGTTCCGGCTCCGAACCTCCCGCGCGGCGCGCGCTCTTTAAACAATTCGAGGGGGCGCGCCTGTCGTCTTTCTCTCTCCATTATTTCCTGCTGCTGCTGCTCTTCGCGTTTGCTGTTTGCTGTTTATATCCCCCCCCCCACCCTCTTCTTTTTTGCACTTATTACTTCACAGCAAAAAAAAATATTAACAAAAGTCAACATTTGTTCAAATTGTCCTTCTCAACTACTGTGCTTTCAATTGGCAGTTTTTAACTCTCCTTTAATATTGTTTTACAGTGTAGGGCAGTAGTGTCCGTGGCAAAGTGTAGATTTCGTGTACAAATTTTAAGTCTCTCCAAAAGAACTTTTTTTTACAACTAAAATGATTTTGTGGAGATTTTACCCGGTCTATATGTACATCGCCTTCCGCGCATATGCGTTTGGATGATAGCAATTGTAATAAATTCATATTCTTTCCTTCTTGTTCCGCTCGTGTTTTTCGGATATATGGTAAGGAGCGGCGCGCCGTGTGTGTGAGCCGGCTGGACTAATCTCCGTGAATGTTGCATGGACGAAACTCATTCTCCCGCCGCTTCCACCTCCGCCGCTATTCCGCTTCTACCGCTTTACACGGTGCTGTGAGGCGAGTGCAACTGCTCGAGTAGCAGTCTGCCATAGCAGCCGCCCACGAAATTCTTTGCGAGGAGAAACAAGTAAGGTTGGGGGGTGCTGCGGATGAAAGGGGCGGGGGGGAGAGTTGCTCTATTTCTACTTTGCGGCTTTGCGGCTCTTTGCAACGCAGGAGTTCTGACTAACAAGTGATTTACCGAAAGCATCTATACAACAGTAGTAGTTTTATTACTTATCATGCTGAACAAAATCAGGCCAGCCTAAAATCTGTTGCTTTACAGGTGTTTTTCTTGTCAGTTTTTCTGTCGTTTGTTTTCATTAAACCTACCACACAATGCTCCAATTTTCTTTCGCCACTGCCGCCTGCCGTTGAGCGTATAGAGAGTACTTTGGACCAGTCAATACTGCTCACACACACCCTCTCCCCTCGACTCCACCCCCC
>NW_026267285.1:257688-259555 GCF_000697945.3 Frankliniella occidentalis | reverse complement strand
CGAGTTGGGTGGCCCATGCTGCGGTCTGCAGGCGCGGACCGCAGCGCACGCCCGTGAGGCGGGTGGCCTATGCTGCGGTCTGCAGGCGCGCACCGCTGCTCACGCCCGTGAGGTGGGTGGCCTATGCTGCGGTCTGCAGGCGCGCAGCGCAGCGCACGCGCGCGATTTGGGTGGCCTATGCTGCGGTCTGCAGGCGCGCACCGCAGCGCACGCCTGCGAGGCGGGTGGCTTCTGCTGTCGTCTGCTCTGCGAACCAAAGTGTGTACTCGTATGCAGCATGCGGAAAATCTTGTATACGGTTGGTTGTACATCGTGTACCTCGAAATGTGTGCATGAGATAGTGTGTACACTACTACCCTTACTTGCATACTTGGCCGGCTAAGTACACACACACATTAAACATTTTGTGATTTAACACCCATCTGGGTACGGATCAGTTGCAAAAATCTCAATACTTTTTCGTCGTTGTTAAAAAAAAAGGTGAGCGGCCGGGTCGGTCGGTAATCCACCACCAAATTAAAGAACTAAATTACATATGTCAGGCTTTACGATATTTTCCGTGTTTCTGTCTATGCGCTGTTGTCGTGGGCTGAGGGCAGGAAACTTTTTCTGACGGGGTAATACAACATTCTCATCCTACTTGAATAAGCTCGAGGCGATGAGAGGGGAGGATAACTTTAACCACCCTGGTCCCCCGTCTCGCGCGTCCCAGTCAAAATGCCTAAAACAACGTTTTCACTCAGCGTGAGTGAGAGAGAGAGAGAGAGAGAGAGAGAGAGGAGTGAGGGAGGCAGGGAGGAAAGACTGCACGCTGTGTAGTCCCTTTCTTCAAACTTTACAGCGCGCTTCTAAATTGGGCGACGTCGGCGCTTCTCTCTCTCTCGTTCTTTCTCTCTCTCTCTCACCCTTACCCTCGCTTTCCCTTCCTTACTCTCTCTCTCTCTCCGCTCGCTCGCTCTACGCCCCGGCCGCAGTATTTGTGCGTTGCTGTAAAAGGCAGTAATATGCAGGGGGCGCTAGTGGCGTCTTAAACGCTCATAAAGCAGCGGGGCCTATAACAGAACCGCGCCGTCGGTCTGGAGAGCATGGGTACGGCGCAGGGGGGGAGAGAGAGATAGAGAGAGAGAGAGAGAGAGAGAGAAGGGATGGGAGGGGTTGGAGGAACAGAGTGAGCGGCCTGAGGAACGGGACTGATGCGTAGCCCCGCCGTAGTGCGCGGGAATGTCGCCTGTACGCCTCCAAGACTAGCTTCCAGAAACTTTGTGCTTTGACTCGAAAATTTTGTTTTTAAAATTTTCTGCTATTTCATGTTTTTTTTTTAAATTTTATGGAACAACAAAAACAAAAAAACAATTCGTCAAACCAAAAGGGGAAAACAAAAGCCCTTGTTTGAAGGTTTTTAGCTTTCGCAAGTTAAGACCAGCCTTTTTTTATGAGCCCGATGACAGCTCTGACCCGCAATGTTTTATTTTTATTTTTCTCCCCCTGCTCACCTTTTTGGCTTGCGCTAGTGGGGCAGCGGGCCTCCTGTGGCACGCGCCCGCCCCTTTTGGTCGCGGCGATGTTAATTTTATTGTCTCGCGTAAATCTGCGGCCGATGACCCATAAAGGAAGGCAGTAAACGCGGGTCGAGGCCGCTGCCGCCGGCCGCTGACCGGGGCGGCCACGGCTCGAGACGCGCACGGCGGCCGGTGTGGGGCATGGAGAGACGGTCATGGTGATCGTGATGGTCATTGCGGCGGCAGCCCCCCCGTCAACCTCGTATGAGGGTCTTTATCGTTGTCATCGTGAACTTAACCTGTTCAGAAAGACACAAAAGCTTTTGATGTCCTTGGATGCATATGGCTTTTAATATTCTAGTCTTTTT
>NW_026267285.1:256129-257638 GCF_000697945.3 Frankliniella occidentalis | reverse complement strand
CCTCCTCCACCATCAACCCCCCTCCCCCTCCCCACACCTCTCCCTACCAGTGGACCCGCTCCCATTCCAAATCTCTCAGCATCCACCTCAAAATCCCTCTCAAACTTTGAATCCTCATTAACCTCAAAGAAAAGACCTCTCTCACCTCAGTCACCCTTACCATTGAAGTCATCCAAACCACCCAAACCATCTGCAGATCACGAGGCTGCAATTCAAGAAATGAAAGAAAAGGAACAAGAATGGCAACAACTCGAAACAATTATTTGTTCTATGTCCTTTGATGACAACAAACTAGATGAACAATTATTTTCTGATATCATTTGTCATTGCAAGCAGGACACTAATTTGAGACGAGTACTCTACAAATTCACAAAGCATTACCAAACACATGTAGATGTACCAGAGCTTAAAAAAAAAACTAAATGAACTGTCTCTTTTATGTCAAAACAACAATTTCCTTAGTAGAATTATGAAAAGTGCATCACGTGATTTAAATGCTTAGCCAACTTCTGTATGATCTTACTACAGTACAATTTGCCTTGTATAAAAAACAAAAACCAAAAAAACCCTCTTCTCCCTCACTTAAAAACAAATCTGTAATTTTCTATTTCTATTCAGTGCTGTAAAAACTATTACACTTCTAGACGCAAACAAGCAGCACTGCATGCTCGCTGCTGTGACAGCTATTTGTGACAAACAAAACTCAAACCCTTTCGACCCATTTTGTACAAAATCCCCCCAATAAATCGATTGCTAAACTAAACTAAACTCTCTCCCTATCTCCCTCTCTCTCTCCCTCTCCTGGGACACCACGTGCATGTCCCCTGTCCGCTACACTGTTTTCCCTACGCAGCCTTTACAGGCTATTTAATGTGAACGAAACAAATCGCATCGGTTTACCAGTAACATCCAGCTGGCTGTTATGGTCCTGAAGGTTAACGAGGTCCTTCTGTCTGAGGACGTTCTGAGAACGACAGTTCTGATGAACGGGAGGGGAGATGTGACCATGACCAGGAAGCTCTACATGAGTAGATCCCGGGGACGCTCCGAGTGTGAAATCTCACGATAACGGGAGGTCCCGAGCTCGACGCGGCTGAAATAAGGCCCTAAGGACGGCGTCCGGCGGCCCCTCGGATGAGCGGTCGGCAGCTCCCACCCTCCTTACTGCGTCCTTTATGGCCGGGCATTACAGCCGTGATCGGGGCGGGTCACGTGCCTGGGCGAGGGGAGGAAAAGTGGTCGGGCTGCAGCGGGGCACCGGGCAGGAACTGAGGGGAGCTGACGGGCCGGGCGGAGCGGGTCCAGACCCGCCTTAGCCCAGCCCTGGCTGACGGATCTGCCGACCGACCGCGGTCGACGGGGCGTGCAGCCGCACTGCTGTGCCAGCGTCTTGTATGGCGCGCGTTTACCGCCGAAGTGTTCCCCGCACTGACGCGTCGCCGTCAAAACCCCGGGCCGTATCACACTCCAGCCCGTCGCCCTCTACCTCCCCTTCCCCCAGGCCCCTTC
>NW_026267285.1:248440-256079 GCF_000697945.3 Frankliniella occidentalis | reverse complement strand
CTACTCTTGGGTTGTACGTTGCTTTACTACGGCGTGCTCAGTGTTTTGAAGAAAACGGATGTAACGAAAGAGAATTCGATGTTGTTGTTGTGTACCAACCGAAAAAAAGATAACTCAAGAGAGTCGAGATAGTTATACTATGCTCCGAAATATTGAAAGCTCACTTACTTGTTTTGTGAATCTTCTGTTTTCTTTACACTAGGGGCCAAGACAGATCACCGCCGACAGCTCAATTCGCTGGCTTATTGTTGTCGCGACCGCTAGAGGGGGGTTGGCCATATTGTTTATCGCTCGTTCCGGCTTGGCTGAGACTAGCAGAAAAACGTGAGTGAAGTTAAAGTTTGTATCAAGCCCGGAAGAAATTGCTTGGATTCTAGATTTTCGGCCATCTCGTCGTGATATGAGTTTCAACTACAATGAATCCCGGTCGGAAATCGTTTTCGAAGAAACGGAAAGGACGTCTCCTGGCTGCAGCTACGTCGACTCCACAACAGCTATTGTAAGTGTGGTAAAGTGATGTGTTCGAACGTGTTTAGCAATTTTACTTTTAAAATCAGTATCAGCTGTGTGATTAATCTGGATGTATAATTGCTTGCTGCGGAACGCTCGTTTAATTATTATCGTGAATTGCGATAGAACTTTTCGTTTCAAGTTAAAATCACGCCTCTCGAGAATATCCTAACCTCTCAAAAACTTTTCACCTGTGTTACAATAGTTAACCTTTACTTACTGTATGTGAATGTGTCATTTGTTATGGGTCAGGTTATATTCTTGCATACATGTCGTTTCTTTGAAGGGCGCCTGGAACCGCTGGCATAGCTTCGTTGGGAGCTCATATTGGAGAGACACAACCAGCTGTTCACCTGTCGAGTTCAACATCCTGCTTGATGGTGCCAGGCATACAACAGCCAACATCCCTTCAAGCCTCCAATTCAAGTTGCTTCTCGCTGGGTGAGTATCATGCTGGCCGTTTTGAAGCTGTGTCATGCCAGTAATTTTTCATTGTGATAGTTTGATGGAACTGTTATTTTTCACCCTGTCTCATATGTTCAGTATGTGAAATGTATTTTGACTTCAAATTTTTATGATATTCAACATTGACACATTTTAATTTGAATGAATTTTGTGTTTTAGGTGCTGTTCCTGAATTCAGAAGTTTTACTCCTGCTTGTGTTGATACCAATTCCGTTTGTCTGCCCAGCAGTACTGTTGCTAGTTCACCTCATGCTGATGGTTCGTGCTTCCCCCATAGTTCTCTTATATTAATTCCTTTCCTTGCAAAGTTTTTCTGTTGTCATTCAATATTTGTACTTTTTTAGCAGATGATACCTTACAAACCTTACTTAACTGAGACTAAACATAAGTAAACATAAGAATAATTAAGTAAGGTGTCATTGCTTTTACTCTCGGTAAGGACAGAGAAGCGAGAGCTGGGCCAGCTATCTTAAATATTGTGCTAGGGGGGGTAGTGAGGCTGAGGCTGAGGCTCGATTTTTGTCGCCGCACGCCCGAGCGAGTGGGCCGCGCCAACCCGCCAACCCCCTCCCCACCCGCTTCCTCCGCTGGAGCCCCCGCTTCTCAACTAAACACAGGGAGGACGCCGGATTGTAAACAAGCCGTAAAACGAATGATATGGTGATTGACGATACAGCGCGGTCACAATTCTTTTTACTACAGTAGTGGTCCGTAATGTTTTTCTTAAATCATATAAGTTATTTTGTAAAAATATGGGAGAAAGGTAGAACAAAGCTTACTCTTAAATTGGTATCATCTGCTTTCACGATCCGTTTCTGGTCGGAACTTTTTTTTTTCTGGATAGGTTTCCAGCCGTCTCGGAAAAATTTCGAATTTAATTAACATTGCCTAATATCATAACATCGGGGAATTATCCTCGGTCGAGAGTCATGCGTGAGGTGCTGCGACGCACAAGCACACACACACACACACACACACACACACAGAGGCAACGCGCCTCGCGACGGGCTGGGAGCCGTTAATTCTCTGTTCAGGCCCTCCCCCCCCCCCCCCTCCTCTCCCTGCGGGGACAGCGCGCTGACGCCACCAACAGGCATGTCACACGCGAAAAGCAGCGAGCCATTTATCAAGTCAACAAGACGCGACGCCCCCGCGCCCGCGCGCAGCCCGCGGAGGTCGAGAAAGGGAAAAGGGAAGGGGGGGCGGGCGGCGGCTTCTCCACGCGGACATGACGTGCCTATACACCTTCTTATCCTCCTTCCGGAATCATCTCATCCTCTCTTTTCTTTTTTGCCTTTCGCGCGGCTTCCTTTGCTTTCAATAGACCTTTCCTCCCCGGGATATAGAGGACGTTATCTTTGCGCTCCGCACTATATACCTTTTGGCATACGCTGTACTTCGCAGCGGCCGCTCGCCAACCTGTCGGCGTTCCCCACCTCCACGCATTCACTCGCACACGCGCGCACGCGCACACACAGAGAGTGGCCGTCCTCGCGAGGGTGCGTTTGAGACTGCAGGACGACGGCGCTCTCGTGGCACAAAGGTTATAACTTCAAAGCCAGTGGCGGACTGGCCAGGGTGGGGAGGTGGGAATCCCCACCTGGGCCCCCGAAGGGGGCCGCGGGCCCCCCGCACCCGACCTCGGGCACCGCGGGCCCGAAGGGCCCGATCCGGCCAGGGGCCCGACCCGGGGTTCGGCCCAGCGCGCCCGGAGGGCCCGGAAATCTTAGAGGCGCCGAGGGCCCATAGGACCTGAGGGCGCAGAGGGTCCGAGGGCCCAGAAGGGCCGAGGGTCCCCTGCCCTGGCTTGGTCCCAGACATCTCGGGCCCGAAGGGCTCGAACGAAGGGACCGAGCCAAGGGCCCAAGTCCTAGGCGCAACGTGGGACCAGGGGCCCCGGCCTGGGCCCTAGGTTGAAGCGCCTTGTAATAGTTTAGAAATCAAAACTTAATAGAAATGGTTCGGGCATAGCCAGATTTTTTTACGCTCGCTTCGCTCGCGTTGTTTATTGTACTACAAAAGCACTATGCACCTAAATCGCGTCCGAAGGAAACCTGCCCACTTGGTACTTTTACAGTGTTTTTGGTACACGTAAGTGCCTCTTAGCGCCCTTATACTATTCAAAAATTTTCGCGCTCGCTCCGCTCGCGAAATTTTCCTACAAGTGGCTGGTACAGTTAGTACGGCGACATGCTGGAAAATCAAATATTTAAGTAAAACAGGTCAGACATGTACCACTTGGTGTGCTTTATTACGTATAGTTTGCCCCTGAAAGGTAGGCAAAACCGGGCCCCCCTGCCAGATTTCCCACCCGGGCCCCTGACCACCCAGTCCGCCCCTGTTCAAAGCGATAATGCACCGTAAAAAAATCTACAAACAAGGTAGACGCACGTTAAAACCGTGTGAAGCTGAGCTAAATGTGCGTCTACCTTGGCCTGCGGCGCGCTAAAATTAAAATGTTTTCGCGATTTTTGTTGCATGCCTGTCCACCTCACATCCCACGTCTCACGCCAGGCGCCTCACTTCACGCCGTCTTCCGGGCGGTCTCCCCTTGCGCTTCCTGACAGAGCTGAGCATTTAAAGTTAAAGTTTAATTTCAAGTTCAAGTTAAGCTCAGCAATTATTTAGTCGCATAGCATAACGCAAGTGTCACAAAAAGCTACCGTAAACTGTTCTTGTTTATGGTTCTTGGTTGTAAATATTCGTTGACTGATTGACATGAAATTAATACCGTTTGAAAGTGTACAGTATAAAGTCCTGTCCTGTACGACGTCAGTTTTTACAACCATGACTGTCTGTAGGTTCTCTTTTTGCCAGTGTACACTGATAAACTAAGTTGTGCAACTGCTCAACACATGTAAGTGTGTAACTGCAAGTGTAGAAATGCAAGTTGAATAGTTGCAAGTGTTCAACCGGTTCAACTCGGTAGGTGTGCACTTGCAAGTGTGCAACTCCTCGGTTGAGCACTTCCTACACAGTGAGCGGTGAGTGTTCAATCTAAGTAAGTGTTCAACCAAGGAGCTGCACACTTCCAAGAGCACACCTACGGAGTTGCACATTTCCAAGTTTGCAACTTGCAGTTACACACTTACAAGTGTTGAGCAGTTGCCCACTTAGTTTATCAGTGAGGCCTTTGCGAGCGCACTCGCGACGTGACCCTGGCCGAGCTCTTTGGCGGACGAAGTGTTTTCCAGTTGTGTGTGCGTGTCTTTTTAGACGCGCCGCGGTGCATGCGGTACGCCGAGTTGCGGCTTTCTTCGGCGCGCGTTCGCATTTACACGTGGAGGCTTGCGACGTTACCTCGCCTGGAGTGTATAAACTCACGCGCGTGTCATGTTGATGAATAAATAGCGTCCTGCGGTCGCCGCAGGTGAGGGCGGCACATTTAGCCGCCTTCCCTCGATGTCACGGCCAAGATGTCACGAAGGGCGTGTTGTGGAAGTGAAGGGAGAGTCGGGAGAGGGGGGGGGGGGGGGGTCGGCTGCATTGAGACAAGTGGCACCAGCTCGCACCAGCTCCGTATGATGAGGTGGCGGTTCCCACTAGCGGGCGGGGCACGTAAGAGGGAGAGAGTTGGGAGGGGTTGCGTGTGGTAAGAGGGGTTGGGTGGGGGGGTTTGAGGGGGTTCAGAAAGGGATGGCGGAGGAGGTGCCAGGGGTTAATGCAAGGCATAAAATATGAATAGGCGTAACGTGAACTTTACCTCCCCGCCTCCCCCGCAGGGCACCTCAAACCTGACGAGCATACACGCCCCCTCCCTCCCTCCCTCTCCTCGAACACTCGCGCCCCGCACAGACACGCCATTGGGTTGAATGCCCAGTGGACCGAGTGAGCTCTTGCCTTCCCTGCCCATCCCCAATCCTCATGATTGCCTCAGTAAACGCCGCACCCCCGTTCCACAGCGCCACGCCCGCCACGCTCCGCCACGCTCCGCCACGCTCCGCCACGCCCCGCCACGCCCCGCCACGCCGGTCGAGTGAATCCCTCCGTCTTTGTCGCTCTGGACCGTTTCATAGAAATGATGTTTGGATAACGTGGCCCCTAGAAGTGGAAACATATTTATTTTCCAAAATTCGAACGACTTTTTTAAATCGCGCCAGGGATGTGCTTGTCTCTTTTGTCAGTCTTTTCTCCAAGGAACCTTTATTTCTGACGGGGCGGCAGAGCGGGTCCCAAGGAGCCCTTTTAAGTCCCTTTCCATTGCCATATAAAATACAGCACATTCCAATTCACGGGCGAACCTCAATCAGCTAAAACGGCTGCTCTCTCTCCCCTTCCCCTCTCTCTCTCCCTCCCTCTCGCTCGCTCGTTTGAAGGGTTTTTGTGAATGCGCGCCACCTATTGTGATCTGACGCGATTGAACAACAGCAAGGCGAAGGACAGGAGGGGTGCGAAGAGAGGGGCAGGAGGACGGAGGGGTTACAGGAAAAATTAACATTAGCCCTTTTGCAGGCCTGAAAATTTATTTCTGCGGGTGGAATCTGCCGAGAGTGTCGGGTGGGCGGTATTTTACAGGGGTAATTGAGAGGATTTCTTCTTTAATTTAAAGTGCTGGGAGTCGGCGGCTGTGTTCATTTCCGAACGAGCGTTGCATGGTAGCCTCATTCATTTTAGGGAAAGAGGGGGCGGGGGGCAGACTCATTATAAAACGGCGGGTACTTTTATGTCTTCGATTGGCTTTTCCCAAAGACGGTTCTAATAACTTCATTCTGGAACAGGGTTGCTGCAGCGGCCAACTTGCTGTCTCTGTGGCTTCTCGGACGATGATTCTGCACAAAATGTACTTAAAATCACTGGTGAAACAAAGGTGATAATTCGTGCCTTTTCTGGGGCATTAAAGACATTTTCAGTTTAGTGCCTTACGGAGGTACTAAACAGGGCACTGAACAGCCTAAGAGGTGCAAAAAAATGAGCGCCTTTGTAAAGGCACGAAAAACCTTATTGCCTTTTGAAGGTATGCGTTAGCATATTTGTTTCACCCGATTAAACAATAACTGTGAACAAGTTGTGTCCTCTTTCGTTAGTTAAAAGCTCGTGCTGTATATATCTGAAATGCGTTTTTCTTTATTCTCGTTAACAGCCAGCATAGGCTTCATACTGATTCGTATTTACTGACGTATTACGTTGAACTATATTTCATACAAAGGTTTGGAAACCCTAGAAAGTTCCTGAAAAAATTCCGAAAAAATTCCCGCAAAATTTCAGAATAAAAAAAATAATTCCCAGACCCCGGAAAGTTTTGGAAATTTCCAACCCTATTCATTGACGTATTAGCGTATATAATTATGCTTACCGCCGGGTCAGGGCTGGGTCGCACACACAGCCCAAGGTGAAGGCCGTGCTCCGGGCCGCCGCGGGCCGGCGGATAATCAGAGGGAATACGCCTGGAGGGAGTCGGGCGGGTAAGTTTGTAGAAGCGCCGCTAAGTGGTGGGGGAGAGAAGTGTGTGGCCTAATGAGAGGGGAATCCACCACCACCCCCACTTCATCCAAGTTCGGAGCTCATTTTTTTTTAAAAAAAAATCTCGAGGTAAATTCCCCACATAGCATTCAGGATGTTTTGCGGGTCATTTCACCTCCACCCTATCCCGCTACGACCACTTACTTCAATACGACGGGCACTTTGCACCGCCCACGACGTTAAACAGCCAACCCTCCACTTCGCCAGCCTGTACCCCGTGCCCCACCTCCACTTCGCCAGCCTGTACCCTGTGCCCCACCTCCATTTCACCAGCCTGTACCCCTGTGCCCCACCTCCACTTCACCAGCCTTACCCCGTTTGCCCCACCTCCTCCACTTCGCCTGCACTTCACCGCTCTTTATTTTTCGCCCCGAAGAAAAGCGTCCGCCGGGTCTGACGGGGCTGTAATGGAGACAAACGAGCGTTCAATGGCGGAGGCCGCCGCCGCTGCTGCAGCCACCTGGCGGCCACCCGGGGGAACGGCGACCCCGCCGAGCAGGGGCTTCAAACTGGAGTTAGGTCCGAGAGAGAGAGAGAGAGAGAGAGAGAGAGAGAGAGAGAGAGAGAGAGAGATTTATATAAAAAAAACGGGAGGAAAATTAGCAGCGGCGTCCCGCTCCAAAGTAGAGTAGTTTGGACTCCGTGACGCGTCGTGCATAAAAGAATATGGGAAAGTTCGCGGAGCCAACTCGGTCTTTTCCGGCGTGAGTATGTGCCGTCGTCTCTCTCGCACACACATGTCCCGTTTGCTAATCGTGTGTAGCCCGCCCGGTGGGTCTCGTTTTGCAGAGTTATACGCAGTTGCGACTCGGGCCCCGTGGCATGCAACTGAGTTCGGGCCAGGTCCTCGGGGGTGCCTCGGGTCTTCCGGACTTGCCCTTGCTGCGCTACTGGTCGCAGCATCTCGGCTGGACGAGAGAGGGAGCTGAGGGAGCGAGGAAGGAAGGGGGAGGGAGGGAGGGCAAGTGATCGTGATGATGATGACCGTGGTGACGTTCAAATCACTTCCAAGGGCCTGGCCCCAGGGGGTTGGTTTGTGTAACAAGGGCCAACTCTAAAGCGATTCGACTTACAGCTTCCTCTTTTTTTCCTCGTACGCTCTCGCAATCAGGACGCGAACCGCGTGCAGCCCTTCTCCGCCCGACGATGCCGCTGCCACGCCTCGCCCCACCCCGCCTCGCCCCACCCCGCCTCGCCCCACCCC
>NW_026267285.1:244509-247624 GCF_000697945.3 Frankliniella occidentalis | reverse complement strand
GAGAGAGAGAGAGAGAGAGAGAGAGAGAGAGTTAGTGAGAGTAAGTGTGAAGGATCAGCGACCAGCAGTCAGTCAGTCACTCAGTCCTGCGGCGGTGGATCTCGGCCGGGGGAGCAGGAAGCGTTGCCGCGGAGGGTCTCGCCGCGCCCCCCGCGCGACTCTTGCACCCCTCTCACGTCGTGCCCCTCAAACGTACCTAACATTCATGAATACGGGGGGCCGGGGTGGCGTAGTGCTGCAGCCCTTCCCCTCTCCCCCCACCCCTTTTCCTTCCCCTCCCTTCCTAACCCCGCCCCCACCCCTCTCCCATCCTCTCCCGCCCCTTGCGCGTGGAGGCCGTGCCAAAGCCAAAAGCAGCCAAAGCGGCCAAAGCCTTATCGAGATTTGCCCGGAAATTGAAAGTTGGTCGAACCAACGACACGGCTGGGCTGGGAGGAGGAGAAGGGGGGGGGGGCGCATGCATACGTGTGGAGCCGCCGCCAGGGGTTTGGTGGGGCGGGGTGGGGCGGGGCAGAGCGGGGTGGGGCTCTAGGGCCGTGTAAAGAGCCCTGCGCCCCCGCACTTTAGCATACCGTTCAGGAGAGCTGATGCTGAATAAGAGTTCCCACCGCACACGCGCGAGCACCTTTCTTTGCTGCTGACACCCTTTTCAATATGGGACCGCCGGCGTTTAGAATGTGGTGAACAAATTTTCAGTACCGAAAAAAAAAGAAAAATATCAATCACCCTTTTTCCGGCCTCATCTCCCGTTTTCCCTCTTTTGCGGCCGGGCACTTTTTATTCGCGTCAATTCTAGAGATGGAAGCGGTTTGAGGAAGCGGCCCGGGAGCCTCCGGTCCGCGGTCGGGAATATGAATCAATCATCCCCTCAGCCCTGGCGATGGCCCGGGCGCCCTCCAGCGCAGCCTTGTTCCTGTTCCGAACATTTTGTTCGCCGCCCGCCAGTGGTCTGCTGCCCCATGACATTTGTACCTTGGGGTACAACTTTTTAGGGGGTGAAAGTATCCGGTCGCAAAGAAGGAGCGGGCCATCATTGGAGTCGATGAGGAGCCCCATGATATTTGTACGCCGGTGGTATTTGTACCCTGGGGTACAAATATCATGTTTGTGTACCCTGGGGTACAGATATCATGTGTGTGTACCCTGGGGTACAAATATCGTGTGTGTACCCTGGGGTACAGATATCATGTGTGTGTACCCTGGGGTACAAATATCATGTGTGTGTACCCTGGGGTACAAATATCATGTGGGAAACTTACCACCGTCCCGATCCGTTTGGGACCCCATGACAGTCACGTGGTATGGGCACGACACCCAGAACGACGACGTCGTTCCCTTATCCATCAGGCACACACTCTCGCACATACCCGGCGCCGTCGTCTGAAAAATGGCCGCGCCGAGCGGGAGAGCCGAGCGGCCGTGTAACTGCCCCGTGGATGTATGGAGAGCGGTCCCCCCGGGGGTATCGCAATCACGTTGATAAATGCAAGGGCCTAAGCGCTCCCTTAATGATCGCGCTTAACCCCGCAGAGCTCCTGGCGGGCCCGCTGTCGATAGCGCCGCCATCATCGTCACCTGCGCCGAGGCTAAATAACGGGTGAATTTTCGGGGAACCTTCTGCCCGCGGATTGATTTTTAGGTCCCACGCCTGCAAATTAAAAATCAAACAAAACAACAGGGGTTTAGTAGTACGTGCCCTTTACCTGTGTGCTGTGGCTCCCCCCTCCCCCTCTCACTGTCAATAACATCGTCGTAAATTTACAATATTTTTGTCCACTCGAATTTAAATTGTAAATTTTCTAATGCACATTTTTTTTACTCGGCAATGGATCTTAAGTAGACACGTACTGTATGTATGTTTACGATTACAGATTGTGATTTTATATCTTGCGTCAAGGAAAATTTTCCTGTAAACCTTCCTCCTTTATTCTACAGTGCTAGTGCGGCTTGTGTTACGAATACAATTTCAAACCCACACTATAATTCTTCTTTACGAATCACATCGCGACAGTGCGTCTGGGCGCTTGGCGGGCGCTTGGCGGACGCGCGCGCTGCCGCGTTGGCACTCCCCCAAAACGCCGCGGACCTGTGAGCTCCACGACTCACCTGCGCCGACCTACCGGACGCTCTTCTTCACGCCGCCTTTGTCCTCCAGCCTTGTCACCCCGCTTCTCTCTCTCCTTCTCTCTCTCCTTCTCTCTCTCTCTCTCTCTCTCTCTCTCTCTCTCTCTTTCTCTTTCTCTTTCTCTTTCTCTTTCTCTCCTCTCCCCCTAACGTCCTCTCGCGGCTATGGAATGACGGGCAAGGCACGTTTCACCCCCGCCCTGCGACTGTGAAAAATATCCTCGTATATTTACAACGATTGTTTTTATTTTCGTTTACAAAAAATGTTGTAAATTTGCGCCAGCCCATTCTTGCGAGTCGATAAATTCCAAATGGAAACAAAGTGCTTGTAAATTCAGAATTTCAAATTGTAATTGTACGACACACATTATGATAAATTTTCACATAAATAACCCACGACCAATTTTTTTTACAGTGGACCCCCGCGCCGCGCACTGCCCCACCACGCCCCGCCACACCACGCTCTGCTAGGCTATGCCCCACCCCCTTCATTTCGTGAGACAAATTATCACCGATCACGGTGCGGGTTGGCGCGGCGCTGCGAGTCAGTGGATCCTCATCACCTGCAGGGGGTGAGGTGGTGGAGCCATTATTCTCGGGCACAAATCTACGCACTATTGATATTTATTTTGTGTGTGTGCGTGAGTGTGTGTGTGTATGTATCTATTCTTTAATTTTTTGAGATGGGTGTAGACCTTAATTTCATGGTATTTCACTGAAAGATACAGAGATATAAAGCAGTAGAAGGGCAGGGGTGTCTTCTGAACGGCGCGTGGTAAACCTTTGCTCTCTTTTTGTTTTCACGGAAGTTCTGCGGTTTTAACACACATATGCACACACACACACACACTGCACACACACACACGCGCGCATACCGCCCACACAAACCGCCTACACACACCACCCTCCGCGCCGGCCCGTTTCTCTCCTGGCCTGGCACCACGGCTCTGGCACCTTTCATACCTAACCACGGTTTCCCGCCACCTTACCC
>NW_026267285.1:232288-244459 GCF_000697945.3 Frankliniella occidentalis | reverse complement strand
CCTTCATGCACCTCCCCAACTATTAATCCTCGCCCCGGCTGCAAAAAGGCCGCGCTGTTTAAACTTGGGCCCCACAATAATCCATTACAAGTGCGCCCACCCCGCCCCCAGCCCCGCCCCGGAGGTTGTTCGTCTGGGAAGCAAAAGGCCAACAACACGAAGAAGGAGCAGCTCCATAGCGATAGTGGCGCAGGCCGCCCACGCCATGCCACGCCATGCCACACCACGCCACGCGGAGAGTACTGCGCGGACCGAGACTCGAAACTTGGCATCCCCAGGAGACGCATTTCTTGTGGACATACATGCGCTCGAGCTGCAAGCTGAGGAGGAGCCCTCCGAGGGAGTGAGGAAGGGAGAGAGAGAGATAGAGGAAGAGAACGGATCAAGGGCTTTCTTTTGGATAGGGGAAGTTTTTGCTGTGATTTAGTGGTGGTCTACTTTCTAAGCACCTTCGGCAATTTTTTTAAGTTAATGTACTTGTTTAAAGGTGTTCTGTATTTGGCAAACGAAAATAAAACTAACAAAAATGACGCAACGTAGATTTTTTTTTCCACTTCAAGGTGTCCGTTTGCCCGCTGGGCGTTACCACAAAGCGCATTGGGTGGCTCGTGGGCTCGCGTGCCAGTAAAAGGGCGGCCTAGGAGGCGTTTGGGAAGGGGCAGAGAGGGAGGGAGAGAGAGGGCGTAAGAAGAAAAAAGCTTGTTAATTTTAAGCGCGCGCGCCATGCAAACCGCAAGGTGTATATATAACAGGCTTGAGATGAGCGCCGCACCGATGATTCATTGCCTCACCGGTTCTTCTCATTATGCCGCCCCCACCCCCCTCTCTCCTCTCCAACCACCACTAGCTCTCTCCCCCCTCCCCTTCTACACAACAGGGGCGGCGGCGGGTCGTATCAGCAGCGAGAGCTAACAGACTGCGCAAGGCGATTGCTCCCAGTGAATCATAAAGCAGCAGCAGCTGTGTGTGTGTGTGTGTGTGTGTGTGTGTGTGTGTGTGTGTGTGTGTGTGTGTACTTTCGAGCGGTAGGGTTCGAGAGCGGTGCGCGTGCGACTCGCTCGGGTGTGCCTGTACGATGGTTAGGAAAAAAAAAAAGATATTTTTTTAAAGAGAATCGTCCTGAGAATAATTAATAAATAAGTATAAAATTGAGATCTCTTCAGCCCTGCTGCTTCGCCCCGCCGCCCCTCCCAGACGTGACTCACGGGCGTCACCCGCCAAGGTTGGCGGGCACCTCGACCGACCGCCCGGCTAGCCGGACCCGACTGTCACTCTCGATCAGCTCGTCCGCCCGACCCCGGAGCAAGGCCGGGCCGAGAGGTCGATCAGGAGCAAAGACCTTGCCATTTACCTTCCACACGTCGCAGAAGTGATACGCATGACCTGGGATGCCTCGCAATTTCCTTCATATTTTGGTTCTTCCTTTTTATTTTGTTGCTCTTGTTTTGTTTATTGGAGGGGTTGCAACCACAGGACACTGAAAAACATTAGGAAGGCTTGCAGGAAAACTTTTATTGATCCAAGTTGTAAAATTACAATTTGTTATCGTAAAAATACGTGCAGTACGTTTCGACTTAAAATCTATTGGCGAGTAAAAAATGTGTTCTCGTAAATTTACGACTTGAATTGAAGTTTACAAAAATTTGGTAAATTTTACGACCATGTTTTTCAATGTGTGAGTGTATTTTGTTTTTTTGTTTTTTTCCGTCGGGTGTCACGGCCGCGGCTCGTGGTTAGTGCTGCTGCGGCGCTGCTCGCTCCACTCACCCCGGTGCAAGAGCAACAAGAACAACAACAACAAAGCGGCGCATCCCCTACCGGTCAGCACGCATGCATAATTCGCCAGGGAAGTCCGACGAATAATTCACCTCGACGAACAAGGAGGGGGACAGCGGACTGTCTAGTGGACCGCGCGCCATAGTCTCTAAAAAAAAAAAAAAAAAATTGGGTCATGTGGAACTACAGAACACGTCGACTCTAGCTCAAAACGCAACGCGTGGGTCAGCGTCAGCGAAAAACATTTCCGCGCATTCAAAACGTCAGTTACGACAGTTAGCAATTGGTTTGTGTGGTGTGACAAAAGCGCAGTCAGCAGTGTTTCCTTTCACAGTGGAAAATAGTGGGAAGGTTTACAGGAAAATTTTCCCTGACGAAAGCTGTAAAATTACAATTTGTCATCGTAAAAAGATACATGCCGCAACAGATCGACTTAAAATCCATCAGCGAGTAAAAAATGTGCTCTCGTAAATTTACAACTTAAATATAGTTCGAGTTTTCAAAAAAAATGTAGATTTGCGACGATATTTTTAAAAGTGTGCGAGCGGCGTCGTTGTGCGCGTGGATCCGAAACCAACCTACCCGCTGCTCCACTCTCTCTGTTGTGCGCATAGTGCTGCTGCAGCGGCGCAGGACGCCTTGCCGCCACCCCCTATGGCCGCTCCCCCGCGGCTGCGCTTCGGGGGGGAGCCCCGCGAACGCCAGAGAGAGGATCTCCGCTGATCCCGCGGGCGGGCGGGTCGCGTGCAGCTGCTGCAGCTGCTGCAGCTTCCCCTGCAGCTGGCCCTGTTAATGGGCGTGCAGCTGGCCCGAATGATGGCCCCAATAACGAACGCTCCCGAAGGCCTATTCGGGACCCAGCGCCCCACCTGTCCCAAAGGCCCCGCGCCACCACCACACTATACATATTTATTGGTGGCTTCCCCCTCTCACACCGGGGGGGGGGGGCGCTTTAATAAGGCTCTGTAAGGCGGTGACGCTCGTAAACACACAACACGCGTTGTGTCTAATTTATGCTTTAATCGCCTCCATCGTCGCTCGTCTTCCCCGCTCTTCCCCGTGGCTTTCCTCCGCGCTCGCGCGCTAATTTTTGCACGCAGATTGTGTGTGAGCAGCGCGCGGGGGGCGATGCGAGGCTGGCGATATGCGCGCGATAAACATTATAGACTTCCCCCAAAGCTGTATAAAATGTGCATTTTTTGTGTCCAATCTAAAAAGCGCCCAAAATGCGTGTGGGCGCGTCCATGCGCCTTAAAATGCGCGTTTCAGATATGTCATATAATGCGGTTCAAATGCAGTTTGCTTCATTTTGCTGGGATTGTGTCAGCCGCTAGCGCCGCGAGGTGGGCCGGCCCGCGGTGCGCGGCCGTGCTGCGGGACTGCCTACCCCCCGATCCACAGGCGCGCTGGCTGGCTGGCCACACACACTCGAAACGTTTCACTCACCAGGAAATTTGTCCGGTAACCCCTGATCGTTTTCACGGTATTACCAAACGTTTCCTTGGTATTACCCAACGTTTCCAAGTATGACTACGCTACTACGTAATACTAGGAAAACGTTAAAAATTACTAAAGAAGTCCAGCACAAACCAATTTTCTACTTAAAAGTTTAGAGTGCAGTTTGATTATCTGTTTGCAAACCTTAATCAATTGTTCTTACGGTATTACAAATGTGTTCCCATGTGCTTTGCACGTCATATACTCAGGTAATTGACACCACAAAAAAAAGGTAGCAGTGTCCGCTAAGCTCACCTCAGCAGAGGTCATAAATGACAAGGGCCGTCATGAAAACGCTGAAGAGTGATTTTTTCCCTCTCTCCTTCTCTCTCTCTCTCTCTCTCTCTCTCTCTCTCTCTCAGTCTTTGCCAAATAGCAAAGAGGGGGCTCTCGTCACTTTTTGAATATTTTTTGTTTAATATTGTTTTCCGTCTTTTTGTGTGCGCTCTGCGTTGGAGGGAGAAGGGCAGGGGGTGGCGGGCGGGCGGTGGGGCGACGTGGTCGACAGGCGAAAGTGTCCTGGTCGCTGCTCGGTAATTGAGTGGAGTGACATGACAGGACAGGCGACATGGAGGTCCCGCCACGCCGAGCCACGCCGAGCCCCGCGTGAGGACCCGCGAGCTCCCTCTCACCCACCCACCCCTCCTCCCTCTCACCCACCCCCCCTCCTCCCTCTCACCTCCCTCCCCTTCCTCTCACTCTCCTCCTTTTGCTCCCTCTCTCTTTAGAACTATACTACTAATACGCGACCCACATAATGTGTGTATCGAAAAAAAATCCGCAATAAGTAAAACAGAAACCAATTCACTCAACTTTTGCTTCACTTTCCAAGATGTGTTTGTTTTTTGCAAGGTAGACAGCTGCCCTCCCTAATTTCTCATATCTGCCGAGGAGGCCGCAGCAGCTATCCGTCTAACGGCACATCCCTCCCCCACCACCACCCCGCCTCTCTCTTTCCCTCTCACTCTCTCTTAACACGCACAGTCCATCTTTTTCCTAGACTTGCATGTTGGCCATGAAACCAAGGCAACACTCCAGAACGCGGCTGATATGGATAAAAAAAATGAGAGGGATTGACGCCAAAATAATACTACTACCAAATGAAAAATAGCAAAATACAAAAAAAAAATGCGAAAACAAAAGTTGGCATCAGAAGTGAGATTTTCGTGGTATGTCAAAAAATAGTACAGTAGACGCGACGATGGTGAGGGAAACACAATAGGAGAGGTAGAACGGGTGAAAAGGGGGAGGAAAAGGAGGGGGGCAGGGCGGACGGGAAGAGGGAGATCGGCCATGAATGATTCATACTTGTCCCTCTTTTTTGACGTATTGTATCGCCGCATAACACTGCGGAATCGCATTGGCTCTGTGTGTGTTTGTGTGTGAGAGCGAGCTTCCTAGAGAGTGCGTGTAGAGGAAGCGGTTCGGGCGGGAGGAGGCTCTGCGCGGGGATAAGGAGGATGTGGTGCGTCTTCCACTTAATTCAGAGGAAAAGGATTTCGCAAAACTCGCGGCTGAGCGTCGCGCCGAGCGCATTGAAACCGAACCGCGCACAAAAATAAATATGCTTTTCTCCGTGCTTTATTAAAAATAATTGCGTATTCGAAAGTCAACGTCAGATTCGATCAAATTATATGTCTAAGTTTGGTAACTGATATGGGTACTTTCTGAACCTCGTCAGAATTCACTTGCTATGAGAGTTGAAGTAAACGCGTACATACATTAATTTTCAATGTATTTTTTGTTTCAATTGTACGGGAGGCGTTTGAGAACGCGCACGCTGCGGCAGATTCGGCCGCAGCCGGGGGGGGGGGGGGGGGGGGGGGGGAGAGAAGGGAAGGGCAACAGTTTAGCCGTCAGGCACGTCAAAGGAAACACCATATCATGGTTCAGTCGGGGTCAGCACGCCCCCACCACCCCCACCACCCCCGACCCACCCTTAACATGTCACCACCACCAAGCTATCGGCACATCCAGCCCCAGGGACACATCCCACAGGCTGACAAGGAGCAGAGTCTGCATATTTCAACAGGGATTACATTTTGATAGAGACAGGGCTGACTTTTTAAATATTTTTTTTTTGATAGGTAGATGGATGGACCAAAGATAGATAGATAGATGGATAGATAGATAGATAGATAGATAGAAACGGGCCGTGTGCGCGCGCGTGGGGTCGGTAGGGGCGTGGAGGACGCAGGGGCACAGCATTCGGCCCACAAATCCGCTACAATCGGGAAAAGACAGTTTTATGGACATGATTTCTCAGCGGGTGGCACAATAACGCTTATATTCCACGTCATCAGCAGCCGCTGCACGCTCCCCCCCCCCCCTCTTTTCCCTCCCACTCCCCTGAACCCCCTTTAGGGGGCATAACAGCCCGCGCTGCTTGCAGCCCCTCCCTTTTCCTCCCCCATTTGTCCCGGTGCCCTTCTCTTTTTCCGGTCAGGATCTCTGGCTTTGGCGCAAATGACCACACGACCGTGCATTGGGCCGATTAGCCGCAGTCCCCCGTCCATCAGCGTCCCAATTTGAAATGTGGATCCCTGTATAGAAAGCGGCGGACCGGCCTTCAGCTCACGACGACAGACACTGTGAAAATTATGTTCGTATGCATGGACGATATTTTTTGTAGTTTATCAATCACAAAACGTGTCGCACATGCACAACATCCCAATCTTGCCGCTTGCTCATTCGATTCCAATAAGTTTCCAAGTCGTTACGTAGTGCTTGTAAATATACAATTTTGAACTGTTGTTTGCAGAACACCTCCCATACACAAATGTCTTGTATTTGGTACAATTATTTTTCACAATGCAACTAGGAGCATGACTATTTTTTATTTTTTTTGTGAGGATGTGAGCTTTGCCCAAAGAAAGTGCTCACACACGCAATAGGCACACCCTCTTTTTTTATTTAGTTTATGGAAGTGTAGTAGACTGTGATGTATCTCGTGATCATCATCCGCGAGCAGGAAGGGCCGCGCTGCAAATAGGAGAGGATTGGACGGCTGGTAAACAAAGCCCAATCAGGCTGCCACGCCCCGCCACGCCCCGCCACGCCCCGCCAACGCCCCGCCACGCCCCGCCACGCCCCGCCACGCGCGGTGGCCCAGCCGCTACGCCTATAACCGCCATATACCCTACGCCCTTACCCTTCTGGCCGGCTCTGGAAAAGAGGGGGGAGGGGGCGATCAACACTCTCCGCATTTACACTCCGACTGCTCGACTTTTCGTGCCCCCCCCCTCCCGCGTCCACCGGCGTATTAGATTGCCCGAGTAGCCGCACTGCCTGTGCGCGCCGACTGCAGCGGCAGCAGTAGCGATCAAGGGGTGGCCTCGTTGTACGGGGCCGAGCGGGTTGGCCAAAGGTCATAACACGAGTCATTGAAAAGGGAGCGCAAGAAACGCATTATCAGCAGAACGAATTATATCATCTTTTTATTTTACGTACTTTCCTACTACGCCTTTTTACACTTACGTACTGACGCATACTAACGCTTGCGTATGTCCTTACGTACGTACTTACGTGCGTATTTACGAACTTTCCTTCCCACACTGCTGTCAACTTTCAAGGATGAGTTACAAAGAGCTACAAAACTAGTATTAGGGATCGTACCCATACTACGTGACATTCAAGGGGGTACAAATATTATGGAGTCCCAAAAGGATCAGGAAGATCATTGGAGTCCATAGAGACCCCATATTATTTGTACCCCGAGGTAAAAATAATATAGGGTCTCTGGACTCCAATGATATTCCAGATCCATTTGGGACCCCATAATATTTGTACCCCTCCCCCTAAATGTCACGTAGTATGGGTACGATCCCTTACTGGAAAATCCGGCGTGCAATGTCTTGGAAGATTTCCAGGAATGTACCAAATCCTGTCTTCATTAGATCCTCACCTCCTAATCATTTAAAGTTCTAGCGAATTCTATGGGAATTGTATACGATTCCCGTGTACGAAAGAACCAACTCGACGCACTCTCGCGTGCGCCCCACTCTTTCGCCCGCAAGAACGTTTTCCCCCACTTTCTTCCATAAAAGAATGATTAAAACTGCGTTGTTGAAATGATGAATAACGGTTTTGCGATTTGATTAAAGAGGCGTGCGGGACCCGTGGGGGGTGAGGGAAGGGGGGCTGGGCTTCCCAACGTCGTTACGCGGCTTAATATTTCAGTCATGTCTCGCGGGACGATTTCGCGCCTCGCCGTGATAATTTGCCTTCCTCTCTTCTTTTTTTTTTGCAACTGTGGCAGCGCCGTTTTTCGTCCAGGATTGTGCTCTGATGCTGGTCGGGACGCCGTCGTCGTCGTCGTCGCCACCGTGTCCTTCCCCGTGTTGACACGACACGGGATTGAGGGAGAGGAAAGGTAAAGGGGAGGGAGGAGGGAGGGACTGAGGGGAGAAAAATCACTACGTGCCACGTATTTCGATTGGTAGCATGGCGCTCGAACGCGGCTCCGAGAATTCTCAATACTTTCTGTTCTTTTCCGATTGGGCTCCGCAGAGGAGGTGCAAGCCCAGAGGGGTAGGGGGAGCCAGACACGCCAAAAAGGGGAAAGAAAAGATTGGTCAGATTAGCGGACAGTACGCTGTCGGCTGTCGTATAAGTGAACTAACTTTAAAATCCGTTACACCCAACACACCGGCCGTGTGCCAATGAAAGAAATACTGTGCTACGAAATTTTGACGTTTACTTTGATTTTCGGGGTATTCAAGAGGGGCAAATTCTGTCGATATGCTTTTCCGGAGTCCTTTTTTGTTTCGTTCATATCGCGTTTTGTCTTATGTACTTTATGCGTACCTGGGACCTCGGTCGTGAGCTCGGGAGTGTCGGACGAGGACGAAGAACGGGATGGTGTAATAGTTTTCCAGTTGTTAGGTTTGAATGCGACTCAGAAATTCATATTCATGGGCAGGAAGGGGGAAAAAATGAGCTTTCTCTTAGACTCAGCGGGGAGGGGGGGAGGGAAGGGGCGTATGAATCGCCGCAGCCAGAATCGTCGGCCAGCCGGGGATTATTATTCAACGCAAACAAAGGCGTATTAAATTTGTCAGCTGGTTTGCATCTGGTTAACTATACGGCGCGCCGGCCTCTGTCTGGCCTCACCTCCTCCAAACGACTGTGCACGATATCACGTTACGAATTGTTTTGATTTAATAACACGTTCCTCAATAACACCCTAAATAACACCTTCCATTTTAAATCATAGTCACCAAAGATTTGTCGCAATAAGGAACGTGACAAGGCTGCTAGCAGCTGTTATAATGCTGTGGTGTTATCGTTGCTCATTGGCACTCGAGGCAGTAGGTGTACTTCTCTATAAATTCTAGCGTACACTGTTTTTGTGAATATTTCTTGACTTTTCTGAATTTTTCTGAATTTTTTGGAGGGGGTATAGTACGGGTCCATTGATGTTATCAGTTTAGATCACTTTTTGCAATGCGACTTGAGTTTTCGTCTCACCAATGAATGCAACATCACAGCAAAGACGTATGTGGTATGCGCTGGGCATAACATAACACATAGAAGGTACAACCTTGATCACTCCAAAACTTGTCCAAAAATATGGTCACACGTTACAGTCATTGTTCCTAAATTCGGACTTGCGCCCTAAATTCGGACATTTTGCCGTATTTCACTATTGTCGCCTCTAAATCCATTATGCGTTGACAAAATTTAACTTCTATGGGTTTGATGGGAAGGTAAGACCACCAAGTTCCCATTTCTGACAAAAAAATAAATGTGTGAGTAATATTGCTTCCTCCAGAAATTCCTGACATTTGTATTTTTAGCCCCCCAAAACAGGCGTTTTTAAATGTGTCTTGCAAGAATTTGAGGCTCCGAACAGTGTAAGCCCGGGTTATTCTGACCACAACATATGTGAAACTTGGTACTTTTATCTACAATATGACACCAAGTTTTTGATTTTTCGTCGCACGGTTTAGTTTTGGGAAGCGTTTTTGCAATGCGCCCTAAATTCGGACATAGGCTTTTACATGCAAAAGGGACAACTGTCCGAATTTAGGGCACATTAAAAGCGATCTTTAAGCAGTTCTGGCGACTAGACTATACCAGAAACGAAAATTTGGACGGTAGGGTAAGGTCAATTTTTTTCATGAAGTTTCTATACCCCCCCAAAAAATTTCACTTTTCATAGTTTTTCAAAGCTGTCCGAATTTAGGACGCATTGGTTCCTAAATACGGACACGATTCAAACAGCCCTCACCCCTATACCGTTAGCGCGAAAAAATATTTTCGGAGAGTGGTAAGTTCGTTTTGACGTGAGGATTCTAGAATCCTCAGTGATTTTTCATATTTCAAAAATTCTAGATATCACAGGCGTTTTCCCTCAAAAACCGTCCGAATTTAGGGACAATGACTGTACTACACATTTTTTTGACATACCAAGGATGTTACACTTTAATACGACACGTCACACTTATTTAATTTGACACATGTCACACTTATTTAATTTGACACATGTCACACTTATTTAATGTGACACATTTCATTACATTAAATGCGACACAGGTCACACTTATTTAATGCGACACATGTCACACATTATCTTTTCCAATGAGGTGTGCCACTGACTTTATTTTGTTATTATCATAGCTTTTGGAACGAGCTGGCCCGCCGCAGCGATGGCTGTAACCGGCTCTAACAGCGCTGTATAAAACTTTGGCCGCGCCGTGTGTGTTGGTCGGCAGCTGCGGCGGCTGCACGCGCCGTGAAACACGGCGAACGGCCACAAGTACACCTGGCGGCCCTGCAGGTGCGGAGGGGGGTGGGGGCGGCAGGTGCAGTCCTCGGCTCCGCTGCCGTGTGCAAAGCCCTCTAAAGCCCCTGCGTGTCGCTGTTTTGTGTGACTTCAAAGTCCTCTCTTCTCTCTCTCTCTCTCTCTCTCTCTCTCTCTCTCTCTCTCTCTCTCTCTCTCTCTCCTGGGACACATGTGCTTGTCTCCCTCCCCCCCTCAATCTCTATGGCATCGTACCCCTACACCTCTCCCAACGAGTTACCGTCACGTTTTGTGACAACCGCGGCTATCCCCGTCACCTGGTCAGCCTTTGGAGAGGGGATGACACTGTATCTAACCATCATATCCACCCGCCTGAATCCATCCAAAATAAAACACGGGCTTTTGTCATTTATTTATTAAATTCCCACGGAAATACAAACTTTGTGCACCTTTTTCGCGACCTTGTACATGCATTTGTGGCGTGATAATCATCATGAAATTAAACTTTTTTAAAATTTTGGTTCAACTGGTCCACAACGCACCTCAAATATCTAGTTCAAAGCAAAGCAGTGGTTTTAGTTTCCCCTAGACAAGCTTTAAACGGAAACAGGTGGGGAGGAGGCGGTCGCTCCCAAATTTTACAGAGCACGGGAGTTACTCATATAATGTCGTATGGGCGTGCAAACAAAACTAGAGGCTATACCCGACCTAAGCACGACATCCCTCTTGGATGGCGCCCGGGTCCGAGACGGGTCCCACCGACCCACCACCAAGTCGCCAGCTCGCGCCGTGGGCCTTCTCATAGGCCTCCCGTAAATTTGTACCCGGCTAACTGTGAAGAATTTAATTTTGCGTTGTGCGTTCTGGGGCGCTCGGCCCGGGGAAGGAGGGCCTTGAGAGAAGGGTTTTCTGCCTAATATTTCCCCTGGGGCTACACAGCCGCCGCACCTGGCCGTGTACAGTAGAATGAGTAGGGGGGGGGGGGGCACTTGCCTCTCTTGAACGCTGCATATGTGCTTGTGACCTATGACCTCTGGTTTCTTTCACGGCAAATCCGCCATTTAATAGTGCATTTACCATAACGGATTCTGCAGGGTCGTTTCGGCAGGATCGACAAAATCGCATAAGTCGAGTTGAACAGAGACTCTATGACGAGCGGGCCAGTGACTGAAATCTGAACAAACGCAAACAAAAGCTATGTAGGCCTTGAAAAACAAAAGACTTAAATCGCCGAGTATCGAGCCCTTCTCTTTCATTTATTTGTTATATGATTGGCCCTTATGTCAAGTCACTGAGTAGCCAAGCAAATGAGGTGCCAGATGAGTGCGGAGGCGGTCCGGTAGGAGCGGGACGCGGTGGGGTGTGTGGTGGGGCGAGGCGGAGCGGGGCGGGGCGGGGCGGGGCGGAGCGTGCTTGCTTGTCTTGCGAGCCTAAACCAACAACGCTCTACTCAAAGTTTGCGGTCGCACGCTTGGATGCCTTGTCACCGCGACCGGCGGGAAGTATCCCCAGGGGAAGTGGGGGAGGCAAGGAAGAATATTGCAGATGGAGGGGACAACAATAGTGAGGCAAAGTGGAGATAATCTTATTTGAGCAAATCTTTGCGCTAACAATGCAACTAAAAACAAAAATTTACTGACAGTAGGTTAATTTAACTATGGCAAGTACTAAGCAAACAGGGAGGAAGGGGGGGGGGCGCAATTTGGCAATTTATTCTGATACACGGGAAATCTGCAGACTACATATAAGTGCGGGGAAGCACTCCGTATTTGTTAACTACAAGGGCTCCTGCAAGAAAACAATCTGATTCCTGAATCTATTTGATTTGTTTCATTGTATCGTAGTTATATCGACCAATTTGGCATCCCTTTTTTTCAATAATGAAGCTGGCTGGCTGACTTATTTTTTACACTGATCCGAAATGAATCTGTTATTTTCGAATCCTTCCGGGTCTATAAGATGATGTTTTCATAAGTAAAAGAGAAGAGGGACATAAAGGCTAAGGAAAAGAGTTAGAGAGGTCAGGAATACGGCTGGAAGAAGAGTTATGGCGCGACCGCGGCGCCTATATCTTCCGAGGGCCGAGGGATAAATCATGGAGAAAAGAAAATGATTACCGAGCGGCTAATTTCTCATCCTCTCATCCGCCCCCC
>NW_026267285.1:231779-232153 GCF_000697945.3 Frankliniella occidentalis | reverse complement strand
CCCTCCTCCCCCCTCGGGGCCGGAAGGTCGGACTCGCGCGCGGCAACTCCTTAAACTCGGCAAACCGAGTCTCACGCCGGCACCTGGTGCCAGAATTTCTAACACCCTCGCCCCCCTAACTACCCCTCCTTTCCTCCCTGTGCTAGGGGCGGCTCGGCACCTGTGCCGCGGAGGAGAACAAGACCAGCCTTACCCTCTCGGCAGGGGAAGGGGAGGGCGGGCAGTTCAGGAGGTGCGGGACGGGATCCCCCCCCCCCCCACTAACCCCCTTTGACACATGTCACACTTATTTAATTTGACACATGTCACACTTATTTAATTTGACACATGTCACACTTATTTAATGTGACACATTTCATTACATTAAATGCGAC
>NW_026267285.1:230817-231504 GCF_000697945.3 Frankliniella occidentalis | reverse complement strand
TCGTGCCGCGCCCCGCCCACCTCCACCCCCACCCCCTCTCTCACCCCACAGCTGAGGTTCTAAGTTACTTTTCTTTCCGAACCGCCAAAGTAAGGAGAAGTGAGGGATGAAGTGTCGCAGGGTGTGTGTCTGTGTGTGTTTTTCTCTGTGTGTGTGTGTGTGTGTGTGTGTCGGGGTGGGAGGCTGAGACTGTCCTCGCAGTACTAGTCTCCGCGGTGAAGAAGAGGCAGAAGCAGACAAGGGAAATTTTGGACGACGACCGTACCCTCGTATCCATCCGTGGTGTGGGTAGGTCTTCTTTCTCTCTCGTCTGTCAAGTCTGTACGAAGAAGTGACGGACTGGATTGCGCTCGAAGGGGGAGAAGTGTGAGGGTGTTGTGGGGGGAGGAGGAGGGCGTGAGGGCCTGCTTGGTTACAGCACGCCTTGGCCTTTGCTTCTTTTTTCCCCCCAATTTGACTTCGGAGCATGGAATGACGCCTTTTGGAAGAAGCAAGGATCGTAGGCACGGCGAGCTGCTGGTGCCTTGTGTTCTTCTTCTTCTTCTTCTTCTTCTTCTTCTTCTCCCCCTTCTTCAGTGTTGCTTCAACTACTGATTTTCTGCCTACCCTCAACAGGGTTTACCCTTGTCCGTCTCTGTTTTTCATCGTCGCCTCTGTGCCGAACGAGAGTCATATTCGAGCTCGAGT
>NW_026267285.1:227447-228599 GCF_000697945.3 Frankliniella occidentalis | reverse complement strand
CCCACTTCCCGTACCTACCCTCTCCGCCAAGTGTTGTGGCGCCCTGCAGCCCTGCAGCCGTGCCGAGCTCAGCGCAATCACCATTAACGGGAAAATCACTCGATTTCCGGCCCCGTGGAGGAGAAAGAGGAATGGGATGGGGGAGGGGGCTCTTGAGGACGCAGACGGACGGGGAATGGAGAAGTGAGCGGGCCAGAGCGCCCGGCCCCGCGCCCCGCGGTGAAGGGTCGGGGTGAAGGGAGTCGAGTTGCCGATGCAGACTCGCTGCTTTACAGCCCACTGGGTATAAAATAAAACCGGCCCCCGAGTGTTGGCGCTGATGAAAGCAAAGAGGCTGGTGGATCCGCGCGGCGCTTCTGGGGGCGGAGTGCTCTGGCTGGGCCCCGCACCAGCGCGCCGAGGAGGCCGCCGTCGGTTACAACAACGACGGCCACCTCCTGGACGAGGTTGACGCGCCAGTAGTGGAGGTCATTTACTAATGTAAACCTGGCCGTGGCGAAAGTCGCCCCGTGGTTAAAACCATGACGGATTTTTTGAAGGGAAAACGGAAACATTGAGGAACTTCCATATTGCTTGAAGAAAATTTCTCACGTCTTGAGGAAATCTCCCTCCAAAAGTTTTGGTATTTTCCTCAATCTAAAGCGTTTTCCTCCAGCTGTGGGAGCTCCTCAAAGTTTTTACTTTCTCTTTTAACAACTAATACATTGTTTTTACCGTGCAGCGAGTAGGTGATGGTGAGACGCGCGGACGGGCGCACAAGGCGACTCGCGACGCACGGTCGGTAACCTGACCGTGACGATACGCGGGGGCTCCGCCGTCGAGGTCGAGGCCGCCTGTGCTGCCCCGCCCCGCCGGTGTGTCGAGGCAGTCGAGGTGTGCCGGGGTCCGGGTGCGTGTTCCCAAAACGTCTCTTGCCAATGCGCACCCCAGACTAAAATTCCCACATAGCATCCCACAAGAAGTCCCTTCCCGCAGGTTCTTGTAGGTTTTTGGCGTGGGACATTTTTCCCACAGGTTGCATTTTCCCACATGAGAAATATTTTCCACAGGACGAAATCCTACATAAAAAATAGCAGGTACCACTCCTTTTGGCTACAAACGAGTACCAGAATACTGTTCAAAATGTTCAAGAATGGTTCAGTAACATAATTA
>NW_026267285.1:225876-226177 GCF_000697945.3 Frankliniella occidentalis | reverse complement strand
CCCCCACCCAAAGCCAGCAGCTGATAAGGACAGAACAGTGGCTCCGCGATTCATCCGCGAGGAATCAAATTATCCCGCCCCGCGCGCGGTGTCTTCCCTTCCGCTCCGCTTCCGGCTCCGGCGGCGAGCGCGCCACAATTCAAAAACCGTATACCCCGCAGTCCCCGTCACTTCCGCTCGTAGCGGCGGCCTCGCCTAGGCATTGGGGTGACGGGTCGGGTGACGGGTTCGGCTGCGTCGTCACCGCCGTCAAAGCGACCGGAATCAAAAGCGGGCGTCGGGGGCGGAAAGCTGGGGGAGG
>NW_026267285.1:221571-225246 GCF_000697945.3 Frankliniella occidentalis | reverse complement strand
CTCTCTCTCTCTCTCTCTCTCTCTCTCTCTCTCTCTCTCTCTCTCTCTCTCTCTCGGAAATAATTTCTTTTCTGCGTGCTTTCGGCATGATGAACGGCGCGCGCGGCAGAACGGGCGCGGTGATGCTACGATACAATAAAATTGTATTTGTCTGTATATTTGAAAACACACAAGACAATTTCGACGAATGAGGAATACTGGGGTGAATGACCAGAACGTTGTCGGGCCTAAAAAGGGCAGTACAAGCGCGAATTGAAAAGAGGGAGGGAGACTGGGGGGGAGGGAGAGAAAGTGAGGAAGAGAAAGGGGGTTGGAGGGAGAGGGAGAGAGAGAGAGAGAGAGAGAGCAGAGGATTGTATGGAAAAAGTCGCGGAAGAAGACAAACTACCACCGCAGCTATGGCACGCCCAAGTCGATAACACTGGGGCGGGCCAGGAGGCGCGTGTTTTGGGGGGGATGCCGCGCTGGTATTGTTTTCACAAAATCTGCCTTTCCCGTCGTAAATAACGAGTCACCTATACGGCCCGTGTGGGGGGTTTTCGTCCCGTTTTTATCCGATTCAACACAAAGGCACCGAGAGAGAGACCTCGCTGGCTATGAGGGTAGGAGGGGGGGGGGGAGAGAAATATTTCATTTTCATCCAAACGGCGTATTTTAAGGATCAAAACAGAACAGGCTCTCTATTTGGATGACCGGACGTTCCGACCACTTTGAGGACGACGCATCGCCTAGTGGTTTCTGCGACGCGTTGAAGCGAAATCTTTAGCAGCAGCAGCGAGACACGGGGAATACCTTAGGTCCTTTCGGTTCGCCGTATCTCAGTATCGCTATCAGTCGCTATCAGTCGCTATCGCCGCGGGCCGCGGCAGGACGCTCAGTCGGACACAGTGCGACTCGGCCGCCCGCGGCACCAGCATCTCCACCGCCACCATGGACTGCGACATCTGCCTGGAGGAGCTCAACCAGGTGGAGCGCGTGCCCAAGATAGCGCCGTGCGGGCACACCGTGTGTCTGCGGTGCCTCCAGCGGAGCGACAGGAAGGAGTGCCCGACGTGCCGCAGGGTGAGTCCGGCAGCCATAACCTGGACTTCCGCCTAACCCAACTAAAACGCGTCTTGCGTGTGGCTATGTCTGACTCGCTTCTAACCCCATTTCTAGGCCTTCGATGTCCCCCCGGACGCACTGCCCAACAACTTCTACCTCCTACGGCAGATGGAGCTCCCAGACAGGTGAGCGCCTTGTCTAGGACCGTACCCATGACAGCTGCTACCGCACCTATGTCTCTGAGTGTGACCACTCTGCTCCTCGGCAGGCCCCCCCGCGGCTGGTGCTCGGACTGCCTCGCGCCCGCCTCGCCCCGCTGCTGGGAGGACCACGACGTCCTGCCCGTCAAGAGAGCCCTAAGGCGCCACCTGCAGGGCGCGCTGCAGGAGGCGGCTGGGCAGCTGGAAGGCCTGCAAGACCAATGCCAGGAGGAGCAGGCCGTCCAGGCCCTCACCCTGCTGACTAAGAAGTCCTGGAACTTGACCCTGCAGGGCGAGGGCCACGAGCTGACGGGCACCGTGACGAACACGGAGGACCCCCTCACCCGGGCCATGTGGCTGCTAGTGACCGCGAAGGCCGCTCTCACCAAGGTATGCATGCGGCTAATCGAGTTCACTGTAGGACAAGGTTCACAAAGATGTTTTTAGCAGCACTGTTTTTGGTTTGGCAATGAAGCGCATTTGTGGCAATGAACTCTGTTTGGCGATGGGACATTTTTAAGGCCACTACATTGGCGGCGATTTGCCGGTCATTTCTAACAGAGTGGCAATGAAGCCAATACCAAAATTACAATTAGACAAACAAAAAACGGTGACGACGATAACATTGATCACTAGATTATTGGCCTTGTTGTTTATTACCAAAATCTTGGCGTTGGTTTCATTGCCAAAATATTGGCGATGTTTTTCACAAACAATCCTTTGGAATCCCTTCTTTTTCCTTTGCCTAATGAGGAAGAATTTAAATTAAAAAGACTTGCATTTCTTTTGTAAACTAACAAACAAAGTATATCAGACAAGAACGTAAATAAATTTGATGTTTTTTCTAGTATTTGCAAGGAAAATATTGTATTTGACACATTATAGTGCAAGTTCTCTGTTTGAAGTTTTCCTTTACCGTCCAGCGAAGGTACTCGCCGTCCCTCTGTTTGTTAGTTATAATTCTGATATATCAATTTTGATATATCAAAACCTATCTCTTGTAGTAACTCTGTTACTCCAGTGTTTTACCCCCCCCCCCCTCCCCCGGTTGGCTGTTTAAATGTCCCGTTCCGATGCCCAACTTTGATTTATCTATGGATTGATGTACCTCTTAGAAGCACCATCACCACCATCATCTGCTGTTGCAGAGTCGTGTTGAGGCACGGGGTCCCCCGCCTGCAGCCCCGGGCCCAGCACCTCCAGAGGCGCGGCCGGTGCGGGAGATGGATGTGGAGTATGTCAGCCAGACCGACCCCAATGCCCGGCAGCAGGACAAGGCGGCCCTCCTCGCGGAAGCGCCGGGGGTGAGTGTGCGGCCAGACCACGGCGACCAGCCTCGCGGGCGGCACGGGTCGGCACGGGTCCAGGAGCGGCGGAGCTCAGCGGCAGCCAGGGACGCTCGCGGTGGCGGCTCGCTGTGGCTCAGTCTCTCGCGCCGCCCTGCCTGGCTCTCAGACTGCGGCCCGCCGACAGACCCTGAGAGTGACTCTGTTCTGCCGCAGGTGACCCTGCTGGTCGGTGTGTGGTGCCACTGGGACCCCGCCTGGAGCCTCCAGCTGCTGCAGCGCGCCGCGCCCACCGTGGAGCGGCTGAGTGTGAACTCCCCCCGCGAGGCCCACCTGCGCGCGCTGCACGCCATGCCGCGGCTGAGGAGGCTGTACGTGGATGGTGATGCCGACCTGTACGCCCAGCCCCCCGAGCTGCCTGCGCTGCCGCCGGGACACGCCGGCCTGCAGTGGCTCAGGGTGTGGGGCCTCCCCCGCGCCACGACACAGTCCCTGCTGCGGGCGCACGGCGGCACGCTGGAGGAGCTGGTGCTGTGGGTGGGCACGGCGGGGAGTGCTGGGTGGCCATGGAGCTGCGGCGACCTGCACTTGCTGCTGCAGCAGAGCGGGCTGCGGGCGCTCAGGAGGCTCGTGCTGGGGAGGTTGGGCTGCATCCACGGGCCAGCCCCCTGTAGGGAGCAGCGCGCCGAGGTGCGGCGGGTGCTGCCCGGGGCCGAGGTGCTGTGCGACCAGTGTGACCGTGTGGAGTTGGAAGACGTCTAGGGGAAATTTGTCACAACTCTATTTTAGATCCTACTGAATGTGTATGGATGTTAAGGTAGATTATAACAGAGACTGGACTGGAATTTGAATCGTTCTGCTGCCACATGCCATGATCCGTTTCTCCGACAAACCCTTTTCACTTTTCTTCTTGCCGCTTTCCTTACGCCGCCGCGTGTCCCGCCGGCGAGTGGTCTCGCAGGGGCCCAAGTGCAAATCAACATGACAATGCCGACATGAGTGTCGTCTGGCCTGGGTCGTCTTGGCTCGTCTCGCTCGCAATTGGCGGGAAGGGGGGGGTGGAGGGGGCTCGCCGCGCTGGTCAGATGGAGGGGTGGAGGAGGGGGTACTCACCCCTTTCTTCTACGCGTCTGGTTCCACCCCCC
>NW_026267285.1:219985-220776 GCF_000697945.3 Frankliniella occidentalis | reverse complement strand
ATTCCCTTTGTCCCGGGACCGGACGTGGACCCTCTCGGTGGCCTAGGGCTGGGCAAAGCAGGCGCTAAAAGTCAAAAGCAGCAGGAGCAGCTGGGGCGGCCTAAATCAAGAGAACGGGAGAGAGAGGGGGGATGGAACCATAGATTAAACACATGGAGAAGGGCAGGGCGGGCCGGCGCTGCCAAGAGACGAGGAATGCTGTTAGTTAGAAACGGTTTACGAGATAAAAGCCAAGGACAGCAACACGGTGCGGCCTCGGCGACCCGGGGGAGGCCAGATCTGGCTCGGGAAATGTCCCTCGCGATGGGGGCACACGTGAAAAGTTGGTTTATTTCGATTGATAAACGCCTCCGGGTAATCCGCGAGACACGGCCCGCGAGTGAATCGTATTATGGTAATACGCGGGGGCAATCCGGCGGGGGTAATCTGGGGGTAGTCCAGAAGTGATTCACTGTTAATCCGGGGTAATCCTGGGTAATCCGGAGGCACCTAACTTCAGAGGTACTCCAGGTACTCCTGAAGTAATCCGCGTACGAATCGGGGTTAATCCAAGAATCCGGTAACAGCGACAAGATTTCAGATTCGTTTTACCCCTCGGTTTGTGTACTGACG
This sequence comes from Frankliniella occidentalis, assembly GCF_000697945.3. NCBI lineage: Eukaryota > Metazoa > Arthropoda > Insecta > Thysanoptera > Thripidae > Frankliniella > Frankliniella occidentalis. Next base: position 220,164 of record NW_026267285.1, on the reverse strand, counting down.
GAGGAGTTATGTTACCCGATGCTCTTCTTGCCCGTTACCTTAGCACTGGCTGCCGAGCGGAGCGGCGGCGGAAAGTTGACTTGTTGCTCTGAGTACTACATTCCACGCCGTTGGCTGCGGGCCGGCGAGTGTGTGAGCAGCGCGCAGCCATTTTACTCTCCCCCCCCCCTCTCTCTCTC
>NW_026267285.1:217263-219650 GCF_000697945.3 Frankliniella occidentalis | reverse complement strand
GGGGGGGAGGCGGCGTGGAGGCCGTGGTATATTGCCGAACTTCAAACAGTATCGCTTCGAGAGGAGGCGCAGCCGCTAAGTCAACGCCAATATTCGCCAACTTCTGAAGGCGAAGCGTGAGCAAAGAGAAGTAAATAAAATAAACATTCATTTATAAACATTTTTGTTTTCATTGAAGTGCACCACCCCTTGTTACTATTCCTTCGCCTGTTCTACAAAAGGTAATTTGTAATGAATACATTATTTTTGCTCTTAATTTCAAAATTTCTACACGCTCAGCAGGCGGGAGGTCATGTTGATTTATGATGGTGACGAACCTGATCTGACCTCCACAAGTTTCGAATCTGTTCGGCGTGGGGCCCAAGCCGCGTGCTGAGTTGATGTTGATAGGCAGGAGAGAAAGATGTCTGTTTGCCATCCCCACAAAGGCTCGCTTTGGTGCTCTGCCCTGTTGCAGCGCTGGCCAACGCAGCCCAGCCTCGAGCCGCTCTGATGTAGACAGTAGGCCTCTCTGGCCCTCCGCCGAGCCCCACCTCACCCCACTCCGCCCTTTAGCAGTTTTCGAGAGGGTAAGGAATGTGGTGTTGGGCGTGCCGAGAGGGCGCGGGGCGGCTCGGAGCGGCTGCGGCTGGCCTCAGGTCTGTGGTTCTTTTCATGGGGTCGAAGTCCATGGAGCTAGGTCCTGGAACTGGAGGATCTCGAGTTACAGGTACTGGAAGTACTTTGGAGACAGAGGTTGTCGGGCTGGAGGTTCTGGACGCCATGAAGCTGAAGTTTTTAAAATAATGGGCTTCTGGAGCTGGAGGTTCTGAAGCTAGGTTCTGATTCTGAAAGCACTGGATATGGGGGTCCAAGAGCTGGAGGCCAACAGCTAACCTGTAATAGAGCACGGCGGGCTTGGTGTGCTCCCTGCTACCACCATTGCTAGTGCTGGTGCTGGAGCTGGTATGCTGTTGCTGCTGGTGGTGGTGGTGGTGGTCGTGCTAGTGCTGGTAGTGCTGGTGATGGCGATGGTTGGTGCAGCTGGTGTTAGTGCTAGTGGTGCTGCTGGTGCTGGTGATAGTGGTGTTGCTGGTGCTGGTGATGGTTGGCAGAGCTTGCGGTGGAGCTGGTGCTGGAGGATGCTGCTGCTGCAGCAGCCCCGCGCGCGCTCGGCGCCCCACTCTGGAGCTCCACCCGCCCGCCACTCCAAAACAACCCCAAGAAGTACTCCCCCCACCCCGGCCGGCACCCAGCCCAGTCCGGCGCGGCGCGCCCACCCGCCAGGCAGACCGGAGAGCCATTTCCATACATATGAAACACTTCTCCTGGAGGCGGCGGCGGCGCCGGGAGAGAGGAGAGGAGAGGAAAAGGGGGGGGGGGCGCACTTGGACAGGTGCGCCGCGGGGAGGGAGGGAAAGGAGCCGCCGCTTTTAATGGCTCACTGAATCCGCGATGTGATTCAGAAATGCACGCTGCTGCTTGCTACTGGTGCTGGCTGCTGGAGAGGGGTACCTTACTAACAAAAAATAATTCAAGCATGCACCAGTTTTTCTGATTTTTCTTGGTTTTCCCCCTGATTTTTTTCTGATTTTTTTCTTTGCTTTCTTGGAAGGGTGTACCGGGTGATTCAGAGCACGCGCCGCCGTGTTGCGGGTTTGCCTATCCTCGACTCGGCGGGCGCACGGGTGAGAGGTCAGGAGGAGAGGGGTCCCCTCCTCACCGTTCACCCGTGCGCCCGCCGAGTCGAGGATAGGCAAACCCGCAACACGGCGGCGCGTGCTCTGAATCACCCGGTACACTGATTTAAGAAAATATTGAAGTGCGCTGGTGGCGGCATGTGACGGCTTCCTCCGTCGCACCCCAGAGAGCGCCCCGCGGTGATCAGCCCGGGTGCACGCCGATGACGTCTTTGTTTTACCACAGCGATGCTCTCTCTCTCTCTTTCTCTCTCTCTCTCTCTTTCTCTCTCTCTCTCTCCCCCCCCCCCCATCCGTATGGATGGATGGTGTTCCACTACCCCCCGCCTTTACGAGCACCCCCACCACATCTGGCTGGTTACGTCCAGTTAAAAAGCGGTCTGTAAAACACACACACACACACAACAACGCGCTGCTCCTCGCTCCGCTGCTCAGGGGCGGATCAAGGTGCGGGAGAGGGAAATAAGGGGTGGGAGCGGGGGCGGGGGTGGTCGCAGCGTCCTGCACGCCGTTCCGGGATGTTGGCCAGTCGTCATTAGCCGGAATGTCCGGCTCCCATGTTTAATGCAACAGGCGACGGGCCGGGTTTGGGTCGCCCGCCGGGCCTCCCCCTCTTGACCCTGCAGGGCGAGGGCCACGAGCTGACGGGCACCGTGACGAACACGGAGGACCCCCTCACCCGGGCCATGTGGCTGCTAGTGACCGCGA
>NW_026267285.1:215618-217213 GCF_000697945.3 Frankliniella occidentalis | reverse complement strand
AGAGAAGAGCTAGGATGCTGATATACGCGGGTTGGGGGGTCAGCATGCGATAGCGCGGTGCGGTGCGGGGTGGGGGCGCGGCCGGTCCCGGCTCAGGAACTGATTCCCTCTCTCCTAGAGCAGCAGGGCCGAGTGTACAGGACAGCCTAGCATCATTGTGAGCAGCTGCAGTTGGGGGGAGAGGGGGGCGGGAGAGAAGGGTTCCTCTCGATCACTGCCTATCAAAGAGCGTTTCAGCGTGCCCCGCACCTCTCACCGCACCCGCCACTCTCTGACCTGACTAGGGGGCGGCGAGAGAGGGAGAGACAGGGAGAGAAAGAGGATAAAAAGAGAGAGAGAGGGAGAGAGAGAGAGAGAGAAAGGAGGCGGCGGGGAGGTAGGTAAGCGAGATGGAAAAGAGGTCGGTCGGTGCCGAGACTCCTGGGTCCCGGCCGGGTTCGACGAACTGCAAGGCCCGGCCCGGTGCGGTGCGGCGCCTAGATCCTGATATTGCATTACATTAGCTGCTCGGGGATCAGTTGCGGAGTCACGTTCGGATCCGGGTCGTCAGTTCGCCGACTGCCAGCTGCACGGCCGGGTGGCGCAGAGAGGGTCTCGAGTTGCGCCGCCGACGACGCCGCCCGGCTGCAGCAGCAGGCGGGGTCATGGCGTTGTCGTGGAGCTCGCGAGGCTGCGTTTCCTCGGCGCCATGGCATGCTGATCCTGGCGGCAATATTCCTTCTTCCGCGATTTTTCTTATCGTTGTTGTCTTTTTTTTTCAGGGCGAATAAGAGCCACGCACAAGGAAGGAGGTTGCGGGGCAGAACGGTGGTTTCAGGTGGGGTTGCGCTGCGAGGGAAGGAGAGGGAAGGGGTAGGGGAGGAGGGAGGGGAGGGTAGGGCACTCATCACTATTCACGGCGCGTGGGTGACAGCTGAGGCGGCGGCCCGATCGGCCCCGCGGAGGTCGGAGGACGGAAGGGGATGGAGAGAGAGAGCGAGAGAGAGAGAGGGAGAGGGGGGGGGGGGGGCTTTAAACAGAGAGCAGAGGGCGAGTGCGGCACCTGCTCCGCGCTGCTCCGCGCTGCTCCGCGCTGGTGCGTCGCGGGCCGAGGAGCCTCGTGCTTGTTCTCCTGGCTCCCGATGATGACGTATACCTCCTCCCACCGCAGCCGCTCTGCCGGGCCTCCTGCCGGGCCGCCGGTTTGTAGCGCTGCGATTAGCGCCATTGTTTCCGCCGCTGAATGTTGACTGTGCGCACTCATGCACGGCGCGCCGGGGCGGGCGCGGGCGCGGGCCGCGAGAGGCTCTGGCTGAGGTGTGAAAGCCACGGGGGCGCCAGGCGCCAGTGCTCCGCCATGAGTGAGGTTGCTCCTCCCTCGCTCCCCCGCCTCCTCCCGCCCACTCCTCACTTCCACCCCGGCACTGTTCGCCAGTTTGCCAATCCTAGCTTGCGGCTGCTGCTGCTGCTTGCAAGTCGCGCGCTTCAATGGCCAGGCTCAAAAGCCTCCTCCTCCTCCTTCTCCTCCTCCTCCTCCTCCTCCTCCTCCTCCTCAGCCACTTCCACGTTGTCCTACACCTTGTTACCGGCTCCGCTGCGGCTGCTGCTGCTGCTTA
>NW_026267285.1:209986-210628 GCF_000697945.3 Frankliniella occidentalis | reverse complement strand
CTCCTCCTCCTCCTCCTCCTTCTCCTCCTCCTCCTCCTCCTCCGCCTCCTCCTCTTCCCCCCCCTGCGGCCTTGTGCACACTGCACACATCTCCTGCCCTACCCCCGCAGCTGCAGATGCGCAGGCGGAGCAGACACGGAAATGGGAGCTAGCTGCCGGCGCCGCCGCTTGCAGCTGCAGCGACCGCGGCGGCGGCCCACCTCCTGAGCCTGAGCATGACCGGAAACGGAAGTAGGAAAGGAGGACGCTGAGATATCGATGAAGGGGGATGGGGGAAACTGTATCAGAATCTTTTGGTTTTCGGTGTCGTTTCGTTTCCATGTTTTTCGCTCGTGATCCTCTCCATCCCGTGGCGGCCAGACCTTTTGAGGGGGAGGGAGCGAGCACCCCGCGCTGCGGGAAATATAAGAATAAATAAGCCACAAGCAACGCAAGAGAGTCGCCGATGGGGCGGGGCGGGGCGGGCTTTGGTTTTGTGTGGAGATTCCACACCGCAGACCACACCGGCCCCAGCACCACCGCATTCTCATAGCTGGTACGTCGCAGAGAGCGTCCCTGCCGCGTCTGCATTGCAAATCCCGTTGGCCAAATAGGTCTGTCCTGCGCCGCCCCGCCCCGGCAGGCTCGCGAGGGGTGCGTCCC
>NW_026267285.1:204186-205704 GCF_000697945.3 Frankliniella occidentalis | reverse complement strand
GGGGCGGGGTGTCCCAGGCGTCCTCCCCCCTCGGCTGCCGTGACGCTGTAGTGTCGTCTCAGCTTCACGCTATACTGTTGTGTGGACAGCTACTTTAGGGGCCGACTGCATTTATTTAGTTTTTGAGAGTGATGGGGGGAGGAAGGCATACACACACAAAAATAAAATTCAGCTCCGTGCAATTCGTGTTAACTCCACACTTTTTACATCCGTGCACAGAAATTAGCTAGATGTAAAAATATTTAGCTGTATAGCTAAGAGGCATTGGCTACACGGTTAATTAAAGGTGCGGCTTTCTGGATGGATAGAAAATTAGCCCTGTTGCTAGATAAATTAGCCAAGTCTATTCAGTTAAGTTTTTAGCCCTAGAGCTAAAAACTTAGCAGAGCCACAAATTTTTTTCTGCGTGTATACCGGGTAAGTTTACTTTTCACTCATCCACTTATTTGTTTGAACTCTCGCTTGTATACATGGGGAACTATATCAATTTTACTATCCTGTATTTGAAAAGAAATGAGAAACAAGACAGTTGAGCCAAAAACAAAACAAAAAAACTTAAGCTATTCACTGTCCTGCACGTGGTTTCAAATATCGTGCGGGCATTGAATGGTTTTAGTGTTTGTTCCTGTTCAACACTCTACGGTCCCCAACGAGCAACCTTTTGCTCGCCTCTGCCCGAACACGCGACAACGAGGGGAACAAGTGTTTTACATCTGTACTGGCAAAGGTACTTCTATCTTGCTGTTATAAGGTGTGTGAACGTAATGCTGCTATGTTTCTGTGTCTGTGATGGTACTTCTATGTTTCTGTTAGGTATGTGCGAGTATGAAGGTACTTCGACATTCCTGTTTAGGTGTGTGAAGGTTTGTTTTTCACAGATTCCTTCCGATACTCAGTCTTCGTGAACCAAACTCATCTTTCTTTTTTCCCCGCTGGCCTACATGAATAAAACTTGTGAGCAGGTAAGTTTTATTTTTGTGAGTGTGATGAGTACCCCATGGCGCAGGCTGCACGCCCCACCCCCAACCCATTATGCACTTGAACTTTGCTAAAGAGTTGTAATAAATCTCTGCAAAGCTGCAGGTGCGGGTGCTGCTGCTGCTGGCCGCCGCCGCTTCATTTTCTCTCTTACATTTTTGTTTTTTAATTTTTTGGGTAAGGGACGACAAAAAATATAATTTTGCAGACACCAGGTGGAAGCAAGCAGGCAGGTGCATTTTTCACACGACGCGCGAAATGCTCTTAATTTTCTTGCTCTAATTTCGGCACCCTGGCACACTCACACACACACACACAAACACAAACACACCACACACCACATGACAGTTGGTGTATGTCAATAAAATATTAAACATCTGTATGTGCGCTCCAACAAGCTCCAGCTTCAGCTGATTGTCCGTCCGGTCCACGCGGACGCCAATAAGACGAACGCGCCGCACGTCGACGTCAGAGATCCTCTGTCAGACCCCCCATACTCTTCTCCCAGGAGAGGGAAGGGGTAGGGGAGGAGGGAGGGGA
>NW_026267285.1:195099-198045 GCF_000697945.3 Frankliniella occidentalis | reverse complement strand
CCGCCCCCTCCCCCCGCTCGGGCGCCGCTCAATAGGTGTCTGATGCTGCATAACAGCGCCTGCAACAGACGTCAGACCTCGCCCGGAATCAGCCCCAAGTCAGAAACCCGTCTCCCGTCTGGGCGCAGGGTTTTCGCTTCGGAAAGCAGCCTCGGGACCAGAATTGTTTTTATTAAGAAACGAAAGATCGTGTTTAATTATTGGGACACGATGGGTGCCGACTTGTATCTCACATGCCCTCACTGGAAAAATATGTGCAATTGCCTTTGTCGAGGCTTTTGAAAAGACATTAAACGAAACAGTGCAAAGGCACAGCCGCTGGGTGCTTCTGCAGGAGTTCTAACTCGTAATGCTTCTGTAAAGACGCGCTAAAATCATTTAGCACTTCGTAATTTTCGTAATAATCGTAATTTTACAAAACTCGTCTTGGATGGAAAATTGGAATCGTTTCCAATATTTTCTCACAGTGGTGTAGATACTTCGGACGGGGTGGCCGAGAGGTGGTGGCGGCGGTGGAGGAGGAGGAGGAGGAGGAGGAGGAGCAAGAGCAGGAGGAGCAGGAGGAGTAGAAGGAGGAGGAGCAGGAGGATGAGAAGAAGAAGGAGGAGGAGGAGGAGGAGGAGGAGCAAGAGCAGGAGGAGCAGGAGGAGTAGAAGGAGGAGGAGCAGGAGGATGAGAAGAAGAAGGAGGAGGAGGAGGAGGAGGATGAGAAGAAGAAGGAGGAGGAGGAGGAGGAGGAGGAGCAAGAGGAGTAAAAGGAGGAGGAGCAGGAGGAGGAGAAGAAGAAGATGGAGGAGGAGGTGTGAGTCCGAGGTGAGCCGTGTGTGTTGGGGTCCGCCGTGTCGGTCTTGATTAAAAGCCAAGTGTGTGGAGGCAGCAGGCAGATGGAGCCGGGCCGGGCTGATCCGAGCGAGAGAGCCGAGGTCTGGGGATCTCTGATGGACGCCGACAGGTCGGAGAGGAAGGATCTTTCCCCTCGGGGTACGGGGGGGTTGAGATTGATCAGTCGGCAGGCGATGGCAATGAGACGGACAGACAGACGGACGGACAGACAGACAGACAGACAGACAGACAGACAGACAGACAGACAGACAGAGACAGATAGAAGGGAGGTGGGCCTGCTAATAGTTCTTATTGGTTCCAAACATTTTCCTACAGCCATCCCCCTCGCGCGCTCAGGTGTGTGTGTGTGGGGGGGGGGGGGCGTCTGTGTGTGTGTGTTCTCGGGGTTATTGCTCGGCCAATAACAGTGTGGCACGGTCCCGTTGGGGATGAGCCTCTAAGTAGGTCCGGCGGCCGGTCCCTTGCCCGGCTGGAGGAGAGCGGCCGGTGGAGAGGAGAGCATAGCAGGAGGAGGGGTGTCTGACCAGGCCTCCAGGCGGCTGCCCGGGGGCTGCTGAAATACGGCGAAATGAGAACGCGTAATCCCAAACGTAATATCCCAGCGGCCACACCGATTCTCTTGAGCTGGTGGTGGGGTGGCGGAGGCACCGCACACCTCTGCCCGCAGGAGCTTGCGAACGGCGAATAAGACCGGAAATAAAATCTATATACGATACATTTGTCAAAAAAATGAAGACGACGTTTTGTACCGTTTTGGGGAGTAGAGTGGACCGTCGTCGGGCGCCGTTCTTTCTCCTGGACACGCTGTACCAGCTGCGGACGGGTTGCATACTCGCACGGGGCCGTAAGACGCCTGTGCGAGCGAGCGACGATGCAGGCTTCAGTATAATCAGAAGAATGAACGACGCTAATATACCAGGGTTTACTTTTAAAAAATTGATTTTAGCGAACCTCAACGCGACTGACTCGACAGTTATAAGTGTGGAAACAATGGCAAGTGATTTGCTCCCCCATCCCCATCAGCCGTAGCTGCTGCTGCTACCTGCGTGTCTATCCGTCCCATCTGTCTGTCTCTCCGACTCTCTTCTTCCGGCCTCCGGCCGCACAAGAGAGTGTTGATTTAGCGGAGGCGAGGCGTCGCTCCGCCCCTCCAGGATCAACAGCACTTACGCACGCGGCCCGGCACAGAGTTTAACACCCTCCAGGAATACACTTTGCAAGGAATGTCTATAATTCTCCCCCGAGTAAACCTCGCAGCGCCACGCGGCGCGCCCGTCGCGCAGTGGTGGAAATATGCGCAACTTTCACTTCTGGGCGAGTTTAAGGTCTCTGTCCCTCACCTCCCTTCCTGCCACCCCCCCCCCTTCCCCTTTTCCTACCATACCGTGTCAGCCACGCGCCAAGTCGCCACCAGCGCACTGTGAAAAATGTCAGTCGGTTTACTCAGGAAAATTCTGTGCGCTAACACGTTGAGCGTCAGTTACAGCGACCCTGCCACCAAAGCTATCAAGCCAATAACGGAGGTGAGCTGTGTTCTGATTCTACTTGAACTTCAGGTCGACCCTGAGTGAGGCCTTACACCAACGCCACATGGAAAAGCGAAAAATCTTGCCGAGCCTTGAAGTCGAACAGCCGACCTCCCACGCTCTGGGCGAGTTCTCTACCGGCTGAGCCATAGAGGCGCGATGCTGGCTGTCGCTCCAGGGTCTGTGACGTGGGGATGCACTCCCGTCATAGTCCATCACTGCACTTAAAGGAACCCTTCATGGCCTCTGAAGCCTGTTCCTCTTTGAAGCACATTCCTCCCAAATTTCAGCATATCAACGAGGTCAGAGAAAATATTAGGTTGTACAAAACCTAAGGTCGGAAAGCACTTTTAGGGTTTTTAGAAAAATGTCCAGAGGTCGGAGAAAAGTAGGTGCACCGCACAACCGCCTCCCACGCCGTGCCTCCTGTCGATTCAGATATTATATTTCTGTTCATTTATTTTTTTGCCCCCCACCCCCACCACGCCGTGGGAAATGTGGGAAATTAAATAGCTTTGCAATGCTGTTTGGCAAGTGCGCCTCTCCACGCCCTCGCACTACAAGCTCGCCCCGCCCT
>NW_026267285.1:192759-194845 GCF_000697945.3 Frankliniella occidentalis | reverse complement strand
CAGGACACACACAACACACGCACACACAACGCGGGAGCTCTCAAAAATTATTTTTCCAATATTTACCGGCTCCGGGCCGATGGTATCTGAGAATGACTGTCGTACGCGACCGAGCCGGCAGCGTGGCGCACTACATGGCGTCGTTCTGTGTATATGCTCTCTCTCTCTCTCTCCCCTCTCGATCTGCAGCAGTTCATAATACGCGCCCGCGAGTAGATAAAAATTGATGTTTTGTCGTTCGTAATGTTTTTCTTCTCTTCCTTATTTCTATATCACCTAGCTCGGGAAATAAGTTGTCGTTACATGGCTTTAAAAATAGGGTTGGCGATGTGCCAGGACCGGTGTAACGTTCTTACGATCTGGACAGATGTTTGCTCGGATGTTTGTATAGTGCCTTCACGGCTTTTTTCCGGCCTTTTCAGTACTTTTATGAGCGCCAACAATGTGTGCCGATTTTACCGTGCACACTAGCCTATCTCATTTCATTTGTGTTCCCCCCACGATAACATTCGTTTATTGGAAGGGACTGAAACAATTTTGGGGTACTTTGCACCCATCATAGCGCCTGCAAGACATTGAGTAGGCAACGGGCGCCCACGCGTGTGCGGCGGGCGGCCTATCCTCGGTTTGACAGGCGCGCGCGGCTACAGACTGCTTCTTTCAGGAGAGAGAGAGAGAAGGGGGAGAAGAGCGAGTGAGAGAGTGAGCGAACGCAAGAAAGCGAGCAAGAGAGCGAGCAAGAGAGCGTGCAAAAGAGCCTGCAAAAGAGCGATTGAGAGAGCGATCGAGAGAAGGAGCGAGAGAGCGAGTCTTAGACCAAGAGAGAGCAAATGAGAGAGCGAGTGAAAGAGCAAGTAAGAGAGCATAGCGAAGAGTGAGATAAAGAACGAGAAAGAGGGGGGGGGGGGGGGAGGGTGCCTTGGAGTGGAGTGCAGCGAGCAGTGCGGCGGTGGCACTAACCCCTCCCAAGTTGCCTGCCGCCCTGGCCGAGGTCCTGGCCCGCTACGCCGGCCGCCCTGGGCCCGGGGCCTGGTCTGACCCGCCGTGCCCGCCCGCCTGGATTATAAGAAGGCCATAACTACAAACTTATTAAATTTGAGTTGCTTCAAGTTGCGCTCAGATTATCGGAAGCACGAGTCGGCTGCACAGTTGGAGAAGGAGGCGGGCGGCGAGGCGCAGCCCTTGGGGTGGGGTCCGGGGGGGATGGGGGCTCAGCAGGGGAAAAAAGAACGCTTTTCGTGCAATTTCGTGAAAGTTTTAGAATTGTCATCATAAGTGAAAGAACTGTTACCCTCGTGGAATCGGGGTCCTTTCCTGTCTTCCGAAGTAGAGCACTATGTGTGGCCTGATGAGATATTAAAATCGGTTAACATAGGTTCATTTTTATAGCAGGCCATAAATATGGTCACAGCGTTCAGTCAATTTTAGTCCGCAAACAACGGCGGGAGTTAGCAACTTTTCGGTGATGAGATAATGTAATCTTCACACTAAATCCCTATGCATTGTGTTGTGCATAAACATGCAGAATTTTATACACCCATAATATTATGCACAATTTTATGGATAACTATGTTCAGTTTGTGCATAATTTTGCGCAATTTGTTCATAACTATGCATAAAATTTGTGCATACTTATGGCTGTATAAAATTCTGCAAGCCTTATGCACAATAAAATGCAGAAGGGTTTAGGGTGTTGGTTTGGCTGCTGCTAGAGTCTCCAGAGTGGGTGCTAAATGCTTATCGGTGCCTTGCCAATGGTCCCAATTTTGCAGTCTCGTTTTTACTGCTGTCCAACGATGAGACTTTGCAAACCAACAAGTGCCGGTGCTGCGCAAGCACGGCGGTAAGAGGGACTCCTGGTGCCTGGCAGCCCTCGACGTGCAGGACAAAAGTGTCCCCCTGTTGCTTGCAGCCTCCTCCAGGGAATAAGACGAGCGCGCGCGCCGAGCGTTGTTCGGCCTTGCATTCCTGGAGAAGCGACAGCAGCAGGACGGGCGAGCCGTTCCTCTCTTCGCGATGCGATGGTCACGGCAAGACTTGCAGGACCGCTGTATGAAGAGGGCGGCTGCAGAGTCCCGCCCCGCCC
>NW_026267285.1:190748-191299 GCF_000697945.3 Frankliniella occidentalis | reverse complement strand
CCCCCACATCCCCCCGGGGGGGCAAAACGTCTTGTACTTGTTAAAAGTTACAGGCAGCGCCTCCCGAGCGCAGCTTGTCGCGCCCCCCACTTCTCCATGCTGCTGCTGCCTGCTTTTGGCATTTCTTTTATTTTACTTAATCTCTTTCCTTTAGCCGAGGCGCTTGGATTTGCTCGATGTCATAGACAATGGGAGGCTACCCTGCTCACAAGCTAACACGCACACACACGCGCACACACACGAAGCAAAGATTCGAATCAGTGTTCGAGACGCGGCATTGGTCAAACGTAGCGTGGGTGGGGAGGCGGGCGGGGTCGTTGGAGGGGCGATCCTTATTTCCGACTTTTCTGCCGATGGTATCATTTGTTTACATCGGTTTACATTCTGTTCGTCCCGGACCGTTGCTTTGTAGGCAGCACTGCACCCTCGGGTCTACACTGCAACAACAAGCGTGGCCACTTTGCATGACGACGCGACCTGCGCGCGGATCTAGGGGAACAAGGTGAGAAGCACAATACGCGGCGAGGGGGTCGAGGTTGGGCAGGGATATT
>NW_026267285.1:189380-190323 GCF_000697945.3 Frankliniella occidentalis | reverse complement strand
AGGGAAATGGGGAGACAACACTAAACGGGGTGCCGAAGGGAAGCAAGGTTCACAGCCTTCCAGATTTATCGATGAAAGGGATTCTCTCTGTCCACCCCCGCCCGAGCCGCGTCGTCCGCCCTACGTCGCCACCCCCGAGGGAGGGACAGAACGAACTAGAGAGAGAGAGACACACATACAGACAGAAAGAGACATCGAGAGAGAGTTAGATCAGTAGGAGGGGGGGGGGGGGTCAGCACTCAGTGGCTGCATGGGTCTGGTCTCGGGCGACCGCCCACTACCTCTACCAGGCCCCCGGGGAGCCGACCTCAGCCCGGACAGTGAGGTTTCTGGACTCATTCGTCAATAGCAAGGTCTTGCTCCTTTTATCTTATTTTCTACTCCACCTTCCCTCCCGCCTGCCTTTCATTTTGCACCCCCAGCCCCACCCTCTTTTTCTCTCACAGGTGTGTGCGTGCATGCGTGCGTTTTCCTTGTCGTTGAAGCTTTACAGGACGTGAAGCCCGCGCCCCGCCCCAGACGGACGCTTTGCAACGCTGCTCGGCTGCGCCGGTCCAACCCAAGCCCCGCCCCGCCCCGCCCCGCCCCGGTGCAACGGACAATGGCCGGCGAGGTCGGCCCGGCCGGCCATGGGAAACGGAGAAGGTTGGAGGAGGAAGAGGAACCCGTGTGGAAGCGCGCCTGGTGCTGGTGGGCGCTGCGGCTTGTGGCACGGGTTCAAATCCCATTCTGACAATAGGTCGTTTATTCTTCAAGCGTCCCTACCTCCCCTTCTCCGCAGTAGCCGCACACCCCCTCCCCACCTTCTCTCTCGCCGGAGAGACGTGTCGAGATCCCATCTCTTGCAGTATCACGCTTCAATCTATTTCCCGTCGTTGTCGGCCCCGCGGATTCCCCTCCTCTTTCTCCCCCCCCCCCCCCTGCGCTCTCTCTCCCTCCTGCC
>NW_026267285.1:188845-189330 GCF_000697945.3 Frankliniella occidentalis | reverse complement strand
CTCTTTCTCATTATCATTTTATTCGAAAGCCTTTTTGCCAAAGGGTTTCCCTCTTGCGGGAGAGGACCACGACCCTCCTCCCCCCTCCCCCTCCGACGCTCCGATGCCCCACCACGTTCCTGCCCCGCCCGTTTCACCCTGAACCTCCTTCTGAACTTGTTCCTTCTGAGATCGAGGGTCCCTGTGGACAGCTTGAGAGCTCTGCTACCCTCCTCCTTCTCCTCCTCCTCCTCCTACATCCTTTCCACCTCCCAGCCCCCCTCAGCTTAGCCGTCCCAGGCCGAGTAGCAGCGCCCAGCTCCGGGACCCGGAAATATGATCGGTTGTCGGAGGCAGCGGGAGAACATGTACGCTTGTCTACACAGACAGCGGACGCTGAGGCGCGTTAGGGGGGGTGGGTGTAGTTTCCTCGCTCCCGAGGGGCGTGCGGGAGGGAGGGAGGGAGGGAGGGAGAGAGAGAGAGAGAGAGAGAGAGAGAGAGAGAG
>NW_026267285.1:186959-188075 GCF_000697945.3 Frankliniella occidentalis | reverse complement strand
CCCCCCCCCCCCCTGCGCTCTCTCTCCCTCCTGCCGCTTATCCCCCAGAGTGTGTCCTTGTCTTCCTCTTATTTCTCCGTCGGTCTCGACGGTCTCTCCTCCTGCACTGCGGGACCCCGCGCCCCGCCCCGCCCCGCGCCCGTCTCACCCACTCTGACTAGCTCTCTCTTTCTCTCCTCCTGGTGCGAATTTCTGTTATTTGCACTTTCTGAAACAAAGGAGCGATCCTCGAGGACTCTGCGCTGTTCCGAGCACTCCGCTCGAACGGTTCTCTACCGCCCCCATTCACGCCTCCAGGCTGTCTGCGGCGAGTTTGGATATTTCGGGGAATTAAGTGCGGAATAAAGTAATACACGTTGAGCAACTTCCTCCGAACTTGTCTTTGTAACATGCTAGTTTCGCCATTAATTTTAACTTATTTTATTATCAATTATCCTTCCCAGGTATCATTTTACAATTCCGTCCTGGCTCACCGTTGCTCAGCAGGGAGGTACGCCCGTTTTTCGCCGTAACGAACCTGCCAAGTTCTGGCCTCTGCGAGCGCTCAGAGCGCCTGGTGGGTAGGCAATATCTAGCCTGCAGTGCACTCGTGTGCAGCGGGCTGGCCTACCCTGAGTCTCGCAGGCGCCGAGCGCCCGTCATTTGCCCGAACGACCATCAACGACCGTTGGTTGGCGTTGGCCTACAGGCAACAGCACACCAACCTATGTAAAATCCAAATGGAACCCAACTTGACTCCAATAAAACCATTTCAAGTCAAGACTGAACTGTCCGTACACGAATTTGAGACGAATAATTGACGTAATGGGCGATACCTTGAACCTTCTGCTGGAAGTCCTCGAAAGTTTCCGAAAACTTTGGAAAATTTCCAACCTAATTCCGCTCATGAATGCATTTAAAATGCCGCTTTAGGAAAAAAAGTAATGAGTATCAGTTTGAAGTTGTCGCTCCAAAGACGGCGGCTTGAAAAAAATGTCACGCGTTCGCTAGTAGGTCGCGGTCGAGTTTCTCTCTAGTCCAGGCAAAGGAGGAGGCTGCTCAGGAGGGCTCGCAGGCAGCCCGAGTGGAATGTGGACATGGTGACCGTCGGGCGACGAGGTGGGGTTGGGTGGGGTG
>NW_026267285.1:175529-183114 GCF_000697945.3 Frankliniella occidentalis | reverse complement strand
CTTTACCAACTCAGCTACGACGCCACGATACTGGAGGATGCTCCAATAGTCGACCCAATCTACGCTCTCTTTGGCAGCCACATAGCCAAGGCCAGAAAAGAGGCGAAAATGATACACGGCCGGTTTTCGAACCAGCGACCGTCCGCGCGCTGTGCCACTAGATACGCGTTAGCACGCTCGACCGTCAGCTCGCCCTTCCTTGCGGGACGTCTGCGCTCGACCTTTTCTTACAGGAGACAAGAATTGACAAACTAAAACAAATGTTGCCCCGGCCGGAGTCGATCTTAGGACCGACAGTTTGCGACGGTTCGCGCCGTGTAGCGAGGTAAAGGAAAAGTTTGCGCCGGCCGGGGGAATCGATCCCGGGACCGATGAGTCCACGCCCCAGCACGCTCGCCACTCGGCTGTCAGCTCATCCCATCGATGCATCGTTCAGAACTCGGTGCTGCTTTACGGGTCTTGGTCTCCCGCAAGGCAGCCGAGGCAGGCGGTCAAGTCCACCTCCTCAACGCGCTGCATCCCTGGTCAGCCCTGGTCAGATAACAAGGGAAATGGGCGCTCCGCAGGAATTCCGCGTCTCAAATGAGCGCATTTTTGGCCCCTTTGCTCTGTCAACTGACCCGGGCTGCAGCGCGTTCAGGAGGTGGACTTGAACGACTGCCTCTCCTGCCTTGCGGGAGCCTAAGACCCGCGAAGCAGCACCGCCTTCTGGACTGTCGGACTTTACAACAACGTCCCGACAGCTGTGTGGTGAGCGTGTCAATGCGTGGCTTCTGGCCACTGTCCACCCCGGATTCGAATCCAGGTCGGGGCGAATTTTTTTGGGGGACCTGATGAGTAGGTAGAAGGTGGTCAAGTCCACCTCCTCATTTTGATGCTGGCCTGGTCAGTTAATTCGGATTCACAACGACGTCGTACTACGAGTGTAAATTTTCTTAATAAGACATTGAAAAAGGTCGCCCCGACCAGGACTCGAACCCAGTAGTGGACGGGGTACATCACACATAGAAACGAATAGTGGCAAATAATTCGCACGCGATGCCGCTTTGCACACGGCTACTTATGGCCAAAACAAAGGATTTGACCCGCAGAGGCATCAAAAATTTCCCTTAGGGAAAATTCTACAGGCCTTCAAAATTACCATTGCGCCTTACGGGAGGTCCGGGTAGGCAACCCGGCGCACACTAGCCGCGTTTTCGCGCTCCCGCCGCCCTTAAACGTCAATATCTCGGCCAAAAATGCATATTTTTTGACAAACTTTTTTTTCATTTGAAAGCGGAGGTTTCAAGGAACATTTCTAGCTGCCGTACGCGACTCTAAGTATCATAGATCGGACGGGAAGTGGAACCAAAGATGAAAAATCGTGCTAAACGACATAGTTGCGTTCAAGGGCCCTGGAACCACCCTGGAATGGCACCTAGACTCGCAAACAGAGTTGGATCCGAAGCAGAAAAGCCTGGGGAACACGCTCATACCAAAATAATTTCGATTGCTGCGGCAGAACACCGAGTAATTGAAGTTTAAAGTGACAGAAGCAGCCGCCAGGCTCGCGCCGGCCCCGCCGGCCGCGCGCCTGGGCCGCCCGATCTAACAGCACTCCTGCCGAAGTGTACATCCTTATTTATTGCAGTTTACTTGGTTGGGGGTGTCTGCTCAGTCCTCGCCGAGGTCCTCAAGGGCGTCGGGGTCATCAGGGTCATCGTGCTCAGGGTCAACATCTTGATTTTTGCTTTGGTACCTATAACACGTAATGTATTACTGTAGTGTTTTCACCCAAAATTTTGCTATATTTCTATTTTAGTGTATCTATCTTACTTTTCCCTTGAATTGCTGCAGTCTCCTCGGCAATTACTGCAGAAAACGGTGCATGGAACAGGTCCTCCTTGAGCATCCCTGCAGGAGCAACGGCCAGCACACCCCTTCTTGCACTTGCAGCTGACTAGGGCCTGCTCGCACGCTTTCCAGATCATGGGGTTATTCGTCCACTGTACCTCCATGGTACCGCCGTCAGCAGACGACTTCCAGCCCCAACCCTCTAGGTTAGGTACTTCTGGTTGCCGCTGATCAGCTCTACCCCATATTTGCCCGGCTATGTAGGCAGCTCGTAATGTATGCATGCCGAGAGCATCTGAAGTTGGGGGCAGTTTTTGTAGAGAGACAGATTTCGCCGTGTACAGAATAAAGCGGGCTTCGTTTATGTGACTTTGGTCTGGTTCGCCAAACATAAGAATTACAAATTTCTCCAGCTTCCTAAGAACGGATTCTGGGAGATCTCGGGGGATCTGGGGCTGTGAGATTGCTTTGAATGCTTCTGTAGCGTCTTCAAAAGACTCCCAAGTGGACCAAGCTGTTTGTTTCCTTTTTGATCTGAACCCCGAGGTAAAATCACACCCTGTAAATGCGTGAAATCCTCTTAAGGCCTCCGACTGTGCATCTCCTAGTTTTGCTGATATTTCATGGCACGGAATAAGTCTTTTCCTTGCTCCAGTACCGAAGTGTACCCACACACGCTGGAGGCCAAGAGTGCGTAAAGATGGAAAAAAAGATATAACCAGCACCAGTACGTCCGTATCAACTGTGCGTATGATTGCTTCTGAAATGCCACTCAGAACAGCATCTTTAAGGTGCATAATTATTCTTGTGTCAGCCTCTTCCATTGTACAGGTCAGGCCACTGAGGGTGGTCGATGGCTGCCCTGTTTGCTGCTGGTTAACTACTATTGTCTCTCCTAGGTTGGTAACCACTAGGACCTCAGGAAGGTTGAGCACAGCAGAGTAGGCTAGCAGCTTAAACAGTTGCTCTTTATTTTTGTCATTACACAGAAAGTCGGACCAATTCCGTGGTACAGGGGATGTTTGAAGGACCTGTCTCAGCACTCCACTTCCTCTTTCTTCTCTCACGATTTTTTTCATACTGTTTTCGAAATACAAATCCCAGACAAGATCTACTCGCTGAGCTGAGAACTGTCGAATTTCTTCTCCAATATGTTTCATAATATTGTTCTTGCCGTACTCAGAGAATGTTTTCACCAGGCGAGGCCTAATAATGTGCACAATAGCCGCTCCGTCGTAGATTAAGACGCCAGCTGTGATAGATCCTGACACCGTAGCACCCTTCCTTTCCAGAATAGGGACTAATTCAGCCTTATTATGGGGATAAAGCCCCCCATCTTTGGAAAGACATGGCGGGAAAAGCTGGTTCTCGTATTGAAAGAACTCGTGTGGGTCAAGGCGTTGTCTGTTCATAGACATGTACAGTCTTGAAAAGAGATAAATATCTGCCTCTAATGCCTTGATGCTCACAGGCACCCCCATAACTCTCTTCTTGCGCGCACGGAAAATGTCGAAATTGTTTTTTTTCATAGGTGCGAAGACAGGGGTATTTCCCTGGAGCCGCTGTGTAATGAAATCTGTGTATTGTCTTAATCCTCTTTCGTAACAGACTCTGAGTGTGTTGGCTCCGGTTTCTCCGACTACTACATGTGAGTCAATGGCCACGAGTTCTCCGGAGAAGAGGAATGGATTACGGTGTTCAAGGAATGCTTTATGTAGATCTTGTACCTTGCGCTGGATTTGTGCTTGATAACCGGCGTACTGTTCGTGATGCAAGTCGTCGGTGCAGCGATCAGCAGAGCTTGACTCAAATTCATTCAATATTCTCTGGACTTCTGGCCCAGCCAGCATCCACCTGCGCAGATCATCCGGCTCCTCTGTTAATCCAACAGCACCACCGTCACCTTTGACAAGAGCGTTGTTTTGCTCGTGGACCTGATCGAAGCCGAGGCACGAAAATCTGCGCTTGGTCTTCGGGAAAAACATATTTCCCTTCGAAAATTCAATGTGAAGTTCTGGCGCTACTGCTTGCAGGTCCGCTAAATCTTTGATATGAACAGACAACCATCGGGCATAATTTTGCCTGTCCATAGCAAAAAACCACGGCATCATGGCTTTCAAGGTTTTTCTGTAGTTGCCGTAATCCCTGGCGCGTATGGAGTGTACAAACTGCAAGTACAGAACTTCTAGGTTGAGCACCGTAGCCCAGAAGAGAAACATGTCCGATGAGGCACACCGTTCTTCAATCCACTGTTCAAAGGGAGTCCCAGGGCGTTCTTCCTCGTGCGCTTCCTGCAGAAGAATAAATAAAGTTGCTGCTGTCACTTGATGTGCTGTGCGCGCTCTCTTCACGTGCTGCACGGTCAGGAATGAATTGGCAGCTGTTTCAGACGAAACGCCAGAAGACGCCATGACGGAGGTCCACCCACAGCCTTCCATAACACGACCTATCACTCTCAGAAACGATTGCTCAATGTGGAACGGTGCAAACAAGACACAAATTAGTTTTTCGCCGTACAAATGGGGCCAATTCCATTGAACTATTCTGGCAAGCGCAAAGAGTGGTTGGTCCATACATATCACAGCTGTCTGGCCGGGGTTTACGATTTCAGTAATTTTCATGGCAATCTTCAGGCCGTGGCACACCATAGGAACAGAAGTCGAATCTTCGTAAAAGAGGGGCAGGAGAGAATTAATTCCGGGCATCAATTCAGAGGGCCCTTGTTGATCGGCATGAAAACTCGACCAAGAAAAGTTAAGGTCGTGTTGGCCTAGCTCTTGGTGTTCTGACGCCGCAACATGCCGAAGCCACACACTTTCTTGTCTCCAAAAGTTCAGAAACTTGTCTTGCGGAAGCAAAGAAGTCAAGGGAAAAGTAGAGCTGAGGTGTCTTGTCAGCGCTGGCTGCTTAGTGCACAGAGTTACGGCTTTGACACAGCTGTAGTCATTTGGCAAATTTGGAACAGAGCGGCTCGTTGATTTGAAATCTGGTTCAGGTGGTAACAGGACTCGTTTTTCACCCTGATTTTCGAGTGAACGCATCTGTAGCACTGACAACCCTGTTCCGTGGAAAGAGCTTGTTGCTGTACTGCTGCTGGGGTTTACATCAATGTTGTCGTAACATAAAACTGTGAACAGCCCATTTTGTAGGTTTGAAGGACAAACAAACCCTTCTTGTTCTGCACGGTCAACCGTCCACTTGCTCAGAGCAGCAGTAATCTCTTGCACCCGCGTGGAAGAGCACCCCAAGCCAAGAGAGTGTAGAGTATCGATAACACCTCTCTTGCGGGTGCGTCCCCAGGTGGAGAGTCCGAGATATACTGGGAGTGGGGGCTCTCTGACACGGTCATGGCGAACGATGGACCCCTTTGGTACGCTCTTCTTGTAATTAAACAGTAGTAGCTGAGCTAACGATAGAGCCGGTGCAGTCGCTCTGTTAAAATGGACCGCTTCCGCACCGTACAGTAACTTTGATACTACCGCCAAAAGAGCAGGAGGGACGGATTCGATTTGACTTTCCGTATTCAGTTTGCCCATAAACGTGGTGGTTGCACGGCCCATTATGCTACGTAACCATTTTACGAAACACTCCACACTGACAGCAAAGTCGTCACTATCGAATTCCACTATTGGCGTGTACAGTGCAAGGTCCTTTGGCATAAGGTAGTATTCACGGTGAGTTTGCTTGGCCTCTAGCTCTGCAACTTGTTTCAGGATCCGCTCCCGTAATCTGGTGACTTGAACTGTGGGCACCGCGTCAGTGTTGGTGTCAAGCAGAAGTCCTATCCTTTCTCGGTACATTTTAGTTAGCGCGCTCATTTGGAACACGGTTTGAGGGCCACATTTCAGTATTTCTCCCCTGATGAAATTAATGAGCTCTCCAAATGCAATTGATTCGCATAAACTGTAGTTGTCGTCTTGGATGTGCGGCCTCTCCTTACAAGCATAAAGGTGTTCGTTCAGACAGCTCTTGTGGTACGTCTTAGTCATAAGTTGGCGGCCACCCTGCTCGAGAGAGAGGGCACTCAGTGTTCCCTTCACTGTGGCGTCCGGGTGGTTGTCTCGAATAACTTGCATCTGTTCGATAACAGCCCCTTGTGTAATGGCGTGCAGACGCTGGTTCCAGAGAGGGCCCCGGCCGCACAACACACACAAGGCGCACACAGCTGTTGGTAGCAGTGGAGAAGGCGTAGATCGTAGGGATATGTGTCGCGTGCGTTTTCCTAAAACTGGTGTTGTAAGGGGCTGCTTTGTGTTTTCTTTGTTGTTGTCGTTCTTTGGGGTCAGGAATTGTTTCTTCTGTCGCGTTAAGGCTTGCCTATTGTACTGCAGCCCGCAAGTTTTGTGCCACCTTGCCCTTCGTTTCTTAAAAGTAGCTTCTACGCCGCCACCCTCATCAAACAGTTCCAATGATATCCAGTATGGTAGCAGCCCGTTATCTTTGAACTCCACTAACATTTGGGACAGTGTTGTGTACCCCTTGTCCCTCTGAGAAAGCACAGGGTTTGTGGCAGGGCAGATCACCTGGCCAGTTCCGTCCCCTCTGCAAAGGATGCAGCGAGTCCAGTCAACCTCGAGCGGAGCAAGTGGCGGTGACCCCAGGTCGCCGACACCAGCAAATTTCAGCCTTTTTTTCGATGGAGATTTGAGGGGAGGGGACGCGGCCATGGTCCTGAGAAGACCACCATTAACAGAACTTAATTATTGTGTATATTATTCGGTCTTTTACTTTTACGTTTTAAAGAAGTTGTACTAAACGTGTGTCTGTGTGTGTAAACTTACATTTAATAGTCAGGCCGGGGCGAAGAGGACGGGAGGTGTTCAGGGAGCAGCACAAGGGAAGGGGTCGAGGGGGCGGTGGAGGCGACGGTGGCGCGGCTGCAGCTGTGACCCGGAAGGTGCACAGAAAAGTAGAAATGCGGTGGAAAACTAAATAAGGGGAAAGAGTGCAGAGGGTCTATCTGCGTTGTCTTACCACTCAAATAGGGGTCGAGGGGTGACACGGGGGTGGCAGGCGGTCGGGGTGGCGCCGCTGCAGCTGTGAAGCTGCGGCCCGGCACGGGAGTGCGAAAAACTTGGCTATGACAGGTGCAAAGAAAAGTAGAAATACGGCGAAAAACTAAATTAGGGGGTCTCTATCTGCGTTGTCTTACCACTCAAATGGGCGTCGAGGGGGTGGCAAGGGAGTGGCAGGGGGTGGGGGTGGCGCCACTGCAGCTGTGCAGCTGCGGCCCGGCACGGGAGTGCGACTAACATGGCTATGACAGGTGCAAAGGAAAGTAGAAATGCGGTGGAAAACTAAATGAGGGGGAAGGGTTCAGAGCGTCTATCTGCATTGTCTTACCACTCAAATAGTCGTCGAGGGGTGACACGGGGGTGGCAGGGGGTCGGGGTGGCGCCGTTGCAGCTGTGCAGCTGCGGCCCGGCACGGGAGTGCGAAAAACATGGCTATGACAGGTGCAAAGAAAAGCAGAAATGCGGTGGAAAACCAAATGAGGGGAAAGAGTGTAGAGCGTCTATCTGCGCTGTCTTACCAACCACTCAAATAGTGTCGCTGTCGATGGCTGACACGGGGGTGGCAGGGGGTCGGGGTGGCGCCGCTGCAGCTGTGCAGCTGCAGCTGTGCAGGTGCAGCTGTGACCCGGCACGGGAGGGCGACTTACATGGCTATGACAGGTGCAAAGAAAAGTAGAGATTCGGCGAAAAACTAAATTAGGGGGTCTCTATCTGCGTTGTCTTACCACTCAAATAGG
>NW_026267285.1:173687-175479 GCF_000697945.3 Frankliniella occidentalis | reverse complement strand
CCCGCCGCACCGAGACCCCTAAGACTCTTGTGAGCTACCGTGGACCAAGGCTGCCGGCTCGACGGCCGGGCGGGGCGGGGCGGGCCGGTGGCGGTACCGTTCCAGCAAGCGGAGCTCGCCTCTGAGCAGGTCGAGCAGGGCGTTCCACACATTTCTGGTCCAGGAATTCAGAACACACCTCTCGGAAGCAGCGCGGGCGCTCGCGGACGTCCCTGTTTGAAGCTACACGATTGTAGCTACAGCCGACAGTGCTCGAGTCAGTTGCTTTAACTGAACCGCCTGTAGACGAATTCATTACTTCCGCCAACCAGAAGTAAACAGCGCTAAGAACTAAAGCGAAAACGAAAGGTATCAATGCCTCTCCGAAGCTCTCGCCTTGTCCAAGCGCTCTGAGGGACAGGGGGTCGCGGGGCCCAATTCAGGAAAAATATTGCATACCCTCCAGGCATTTTCAGCGACAATCACCGACCCACACCTAGATTGACACGGCGTCACTTCTTAGCTTTCATGCGTCCAAGCGACAACTCGTTTCGCGGCGACAAGTGGTAGTAGACCACCTCCTCGACGCGCTGCAGCCCGGGTCGAAATCTGGCCAGAAACACCGGAAAAGGCCAATAAATGGAACCTAACCTAACCTCCGCGTGCCCGGGGTTTCAGTTCAGTTCAGTTTCAGGCGCGCGGAGCGCGCGTTTATTTTCTATGTATATTTTACAGGTAGAGCAATGAGTGGTTCCCACAGCGGGACCGCGGTACATAGTACGCCATTACCTATCTGGTAGGCCGGCCTTAACTATAAACATAAACATAATCAATTTGGTTGAGACATGTGGGCAGCAGCGCTGCAGCGAGTTGTAACATAAGCTTGCTAGGGTGAAAAAAGAGCGATAGAAGTGCCCAAAAACCCCGCCTTGGGTTGGTTTTTAGTCTATATACAGTATTTACAGGGATTTTTATATACAAATAAATATTTTGAGCCAATGGCTGAGGTGCAAAACGGAGTAATAATAAGTAAGTTACATAAGTACAGTTAAAACTAAAAAGCTAACGTAGACGCTATATATTACAGAGGTAATAACACGGGGAGGGGGCGGCGCCGACGGCCCCCGGACCAAGGCTTGCGCCCCGTACTACGGCGCTTTCCCCGAGGGTACTAACACTTTTTCCGCTAAGGTCCGGGGGAGGGGGGGAGGAGCTGCGTGCGGCAGAGTGCAAGTGCGCCACTGTGGTTATGCATTGATTTGGAAGAGTCGGTGCTTTGGCATTTTGTGTTTCATGCGGTAAGGGGTGGTTTCAGGTGTGTACTGTCCGAGTCCTGCTACCAAGGGGTGAGGGTGTGTTTGGCACTTGTCATAGTATTTCTGAAGGAGTTCGGTGCCGAATGTTCCTATTCTGGGTGTTTTGGCAATCTGGTGTATTTTGGCTGTGCTAGTGTGGCGGTGAGAGTTGGTGGCGAGTCTGAGGTATTTGTTTTGTATAACTTGTAGGCGATATAGATTCGTGTCGGATAGCGTGCCCAGCCATGCTGGGCGGCGTAGGTGAGGACTGGGCGGACATAGGCGTTGCCTATTTTGACTTTCAGCGCGGGGCTCAGCTGGCTCATTCGCTGGCTATTTTCCTTGTTTCTGGCCAGGAGTCGACCCGGGCTGCAGCGCGTAGAGGAGGTGGACTTGACCCGACCTGAACGCGTGCAATCCGGGAGACCAAGACTCGTAAAGCTGGACCGAGTTCTGAACTCTCCGTTGACAAGTGGAGCTGACAGCCGAGTGGCGAGCGCGCTGGAGCGTGGTGCACC
>NW_026267285.1:172902-173567 GCF_000697945.3 Frankliniella occidentalis | reverse complement strand
GGCTAAAAAGTTCTGCGGCTGGGATTCGATCCCCTGGCCGATGGTTTCCGGACCACACGCCAGCGCGCTCGCCACTCGGCTGTCGGCTCCACTTGTCAGCGAAGAGTTGAGAGTTGAGACCTCGGTCCTGCTTTACGGGAGTTGATTTGCCGCACTGTAGGTTCCAGTAAAACAAAAACTTTTACCTTCAGCCGTAAAGCTGGACCGAGTTCTGAACTCTTGCGCAGCACGAGGGGCCGACGGCCGAGTGGTCAGCGTGCCGGGCGTGGCCTCGGTACACTGTCGACCCTGGGTTCAAGTCCTGGTCGGGGCGACCTTTTTCAAAGTCTTATTATTGAGAGAATTTACACTCGTAAAACGACGTCGTTGTGAATCCGAATTAACTGACAGGCCTGCAGCAAAATGAGGAGGCGGACTTGACCACTTTCTACCTACTCATCAGGTCCCCAAAAAAATTTCGCCCCGACCTGGATTCGAACCCGGGGCGGACGCTGCTCGGAAGCCACGCATAGACACGCTCACCACTCGGCTGTCAGGACGTTGTTGTAAAGTCTGACAGTCCAGAGAAGTCGGTGCTGCTTCGCGGGTCTTAGGCTCCCGCAAGGCAGGAGAGGCAGTCGTTCAAGTCCACCTCCTGAACGCGCTGCAGCCCGGGTCAGTTGACA
>NW_026267285.1:149262-162957 GCF_000697945.3 Frankliniella occidentalis | reverse complement strand
AGGGAAATTTTTGATGCCTCTGCGGGTCAAATCCTTTGTTTTGGCCATAAGTAGCCGTGTGCAAAGCGGCATCGCGTGCGAATTATTTGCCACTACCTATATTGTACCCCGCCCACTACAGGGTCGACGGTGTCCCGGGGCAACGCCCGGCACGCTCACCACTCGGCTGTCGGCACCTCATGTTGTGAAAGAGTTCAGAACTCGGTCCTACTTTACGAGTCTTGGTCTCCCGGATTGCACGCGTTCAGGTCGGGTCAAGTCCACCTCCTCGACGCGCTGCAGCCCGGGTCGAAATCTTGGCCAAAAGGCCAATAAATGCACGCTCCGCTAGCCTAACCTAACCTCCTCGCGCCCGGGGGGCTTATTTCCTGGCCATTTTCCTTGTTTCTGGCCAGGAGTCGACCCGGGCTGCAGCGCGTCGAGGAGGTGGACTTGACCCGACCTTAACGCGTGCAATCTGGGAGACCAAGACTCGTACAGCAGGACCGAGTTCTGAACTCTCCACTGACAAGTGGAGCCGACAGCCGAGTGGCGAGCGCGCTGTGGTGTGGTCCGGAAACCGTCAGCCCAGGGATCGACTCACAGCCGTAGAACTTTTTTCCCTCTCTGTTGATTATGTCCTCGGCTCGGGAGTATGTTCTGACCGTTGTGGTTCGCCTGATCCCCTTCCGAGCTCAGAAGTCGCTCTGGGGTGAGGAAAGTCCTCCCTCAATTTATTGATGATTATTTTTTCCGTGCGGGAGAACATTACCAACCCCCCCCAGGGGGTAGAAGAGGAGTTAACAGTGAAAGATGCATTTCTATTAAGGGAATCATTTATTTACATAGCAAATTTTGCTGTTATTTTATACAGGACACTTGGATACAACACCAAGTTATACATATCATACAAAAACATGCAGTAATTAAAAAAAAAAACAAAAAAAACTTGCATAAATAATTGGCAACTTTTGCACGGAACAAAGTTTAACAAGAGAGCATATGCAATTACTTTGAAGGTTTTTAAATAGATCAATATTTTGCTGCAGTGAAACTAACAGTACTTAGGTCTATTTAAAAATTCGTGTAGATATAATTTGAGCATACTTTCATGGAAGGCTATCTACGAAAAGAAACGGACTGAAAACAATGATGGAAGCACTAACAATTGTTTTCTGCAACATCCTCTGGCTGCTATAATTTCACACACACACAATTGAGTAGTTCTTGGAGAGGCGAAAATATAACAAGCAGGAATGAGGAGATTGGTGATTCAATCTGTACATAACATTTACATTATGCAGTTCCAACAAACTCTATGAGTACAAATAGACAATCAAAAAATTATGTACAAAGTATATCACAAATTAAAGGGGCTTACACATAACATCTATCAATCAGCTAGGCTGACAGAGTGCAACAGTCCAGCATTTAAAATTGATTTCTTTGAATTGTTTGAAGTTAATCCACGGTTAGAGCCCAATCTATTTACATGTAACATAAAAATGTGCTCATACAAATGTTTAGCATTGTTTTTTACAACTAGGAATACTCCTAAAAGACAGACTGGAAACTTTTTTACTAGTCTAATAATGTAATAGTAATACGTAGAATGAAGATCATAGTACAAAGTTATTCATAATGTGTAGCAAACAATGAATATTGAAGCTCATAAAACAGAAGTAGTGATCAATAAATTAAAGCATATGCCCCTACCCTTAGTAGGCTTACGACTACAGTCAGTCACAAATTGGGAAGATTGCCTAATTAGTTAGTAAAATAAAGGAGAATATTTTGGCCTTGTATTTTGAAACAGAATCAAATTAACTACCCCCGTTCTCCTGTTCAGAAAGTTCGTGATATCGTGCAAACATCATCTTTTTAACACAGTCTTTGTATGTTTCACCTGGAAGTGGTGTATAGCTAGATTGTTTTGATCCTAAACCAGCTGTTGAGACACGCTGTTCAGCCTGAAATAAAGAAACATATAAACTAAGTAAAGTATGTAGTTTTACTTTTATTCCTTCAGGACTCTTAAGAAATTATTATTTATGTGCTTACCTGGATAATTGTGGTTCTCCCTTGATTGCTTTTACCTAAGCCCATTCCTTCCTGCCATCCCATCTTCTGCAATAACCGGTTGCCCTTGTTATCAGCACCAATGCCTGCTTTAGTAGGCTCTTCATAGGTGGATGAACTGTCCTGTCTTGACTTCAAATACTTTTCCTGTACATAAGAGACAGACACATTAAAATTATTGAAGATAATGGTATTTTATGCTGCACTGTTCCAGTAAAACAAAAACTTTTACCTTCAGCCGGTTTGGGTTTGGTTTGTCAGGCTCTCCATACTTTAGTCTTCTTTCCTTTGCTCTATCACGATATTTATTGTTCCTCTGTTGGGGATCATGAGGGTCAAGACCTCTTGACCGATACCACGTTTCTAAGTTTTGTTTGTGCAAGTCTGAAAGAAGCTGATGTCTGTTGAGGCCTTCCTTGCTAGGGAACTGACGTTTGCACAACAAGCATGCTAATTTGGACCAATCCAGATGCTGTTTTTCTTCCTGTTGGACATCTTCAATTTCTTCTTCGGATTCAGATCCCCCACCATACGCAGCAACCAGAGTACTGCTGGAATTGTTTAAGGTTGGTTCACCCTAGACAAAAGGAATTCAAAATAAAAATTAGATTAGAACAGGATCAATGCAAAAACGAAAACAATGGCTGGGATAAAATACTTTCAAGAAATTACGTAATAATAACTAATTCTTCAGTTAAGTTTGCTTACCCTAGATGGAGAGTGGTTGAGATTATCTATCATGGGAGCCTGATTTGCCATAGTCAAAGTCACCTTAGACCTTCCTTCTAAAATGGCAAAACCAGCATCAGCAGCGCCACTTTTTTCAGGAATATTATTAGATGGGAGATTCATTTGGTTCATATTCTTTCGTTGGTTCTGAGATTTTGCCCACCGCTCCATATCCTAAAAAAGTCACAGAAAAGTTAAAGGGAATTGTGTAAAAATATAAACAGAGAAACCAACAATATGTTTAAAAAGTTTTCAAATCACCTTGGCTATCTTCTTTGCAACTTTAACTTTGTCAGACTTTTCCCCCTTCTTCCCATCCCTCTTTGAGCCATCATCTCTAGAACCTGCACCATTTGATAAAGAAGGATCATTTCCGTCTGAGGGTGCAGGAAGATATGTGGACCGTTCCGAATCCCAATACATAAATTGTTGTGTTTGGGCATTCCAATAGTATTGTGAATTGGGATCAAAGTAAAGTCCGGTGCTTGAGTCATAATAATAACCTGAGCTCTCATCATACTGGTAAGTGCTCACATCAGGAGGTGCTGCAAATAATAACATTATTACAACAAGAACAGATAGATAGTATATAAACACCTCACGGCAGGAAGAAAGTTTCAAAACTTACAATGCTTGGTGTTTGTGAAATCAACCATCTCCCTTCTGGGTTGTGGTCCAGTCTTTCCTGATACTGAACTGTCAGAGTTTTGAAGAGCTGACTGATTTTGAGCAGCAGCTGCAGCTTGGGCTTGTTCAACTGCAAGTTTGCCAACATTTGCCTTTGACCTGACATCTGTTCCCTTCAGTTTCTTAAGCAATTCAATCTTGGCGTCATCCTAAAATACAATCAAGATAAAAAAAAATGTTTAAAATAAAAGTTTAGTCAAATAAAAAATTACTTGACAGAGATAAAAATAAGTACATGGTCTTTGGCAGCGGCGGCAGCTGCGGCGGCGTGCATTTGCTGAAGTACTACTTGATGAGCAGCAGCTGCAGCCATAGCACCACCCTCCACCTGCACAGGTAGGGTAATTGCAGCACCCTGGAATAAAATTCAAAGGACAGGTGTAAACTTATGGCATTATATGAGAACAAGACTCATTACTAGACACTGTGGCAGATGGAGACGCAATTAACCTCAGCTATTTGAGTTGCATAATATTGTTGATAGTACTGCAAAAATGCTGCACGCTCTTCTGGAGTATTTGCATACAAATTTGCAGAATACTCGGCTAGTCGAGGGACATCTTCCAATGTGTACTGTGCACCAGGAATATGACCGGAGCCAAGCAAGGCTGCCGTGGCTGCCTGCTGCTGTTGCTGTTGGTGATGGTGGGCGACTATGGCAGCTGCAGCAGCTGCTTGCTGCTGATGATGATGTTGGGCCACAATAACTTGTTGCTGCTGAAGTATGAGTTGATGATGATTTAGTTGTGCTGCTGCAAGTGCTGCTGAATTAGCAGCAGAGATTGCTAGTGCTGCCCCAACGTCAACACCCATCATTTTGCAGTACGATACCAAAACTAGAAGAAATAAGAAGAAATAAGTGGTTAAAATTGTGCAATTAGGACAAAGTTGTGTGTAAATATATCAGAGAGCAATATACCATTAAAAAAATGAAAGGATTAAGATGTATTGCTAACTACAGAGCTTAACAGATATGTATTATTTTAGTAATATTCTTGACTTGTTAGTATGTTCAAAAAAGTAAGAGGAAAACCTCACCTCTTCGTCCATCTATCACAGGAGGGTTGAGTGCCAGAGTTTGATACAGAAACATGCTGTCAACAACACTACGAAGCTCCAAATAGCATAAACCCCGTGCCTGATTTGTGAGAGGATCTCGACCAATATGAATGCTGCGTAAGGGAACTAGAGAAATGTAGGGTTTTATGGCGGCCAACACAGTATCTTCTGTTGACATGGGATCCAATCCACGAAGAAGAATAGCTGTTGAACAGAATTATTAAAGGGTTATTTCCCGTCGGAAGGGGTATTTCTAAATTGATGCAGGAGAAAGGGAAAAACTACACACAAATTACTAACAAACATTCACACAAACTTACAAATGCACTGAGATTTAATACAAGAAAACTAAAGAAACTCATTTGTAGTTGTTTTTACTGCTCTACTACATGACATTGAATGAACAGGAGACATTCCAGAATTGTTAAAAGGTTAGTGCAAAATGTTACATGGGGGACATTCAGGGTGAATACTCTTGTGTTTGTTGTGTTGATCCCAAATGAAAAACTCCAAGGTGAATTAAATCCATGAGTTACCACACTATGTTAAAGAGAGAGGGATACTTACTACTTGATGGTACAGGGCTAATTTCTTCTAAACCTATAGCTGATGCAGCCATATCTTCTGCTTCTGGTCTTGGTACATGGCATGTGAAACAAGCAGTTCTGTTTTTGAAGTTGTGGCCTCCACACTAAAATTTTAAGAACCTCATTAAAACATATAACTGACAACTTCAGCAGAATGAGATAGTTGCAGAATTAAAGAATCTACTGAGCTGAATAGTAGCACATGCACATGATACAAATTTAGTAATATATATATCCTTTCTTTTTCATTGTTTTCCGATTGAATTTTGACTCTGAAGTCTATTTTTTGAAGCTCTAGTATTTGTCTGTTAACTAAACAACAAGATTATAAAATGAGACCAACCCTAATGCAATTCCAATCCTGTGCTAAGGGTCTTCCTGGAGGTGGGCCTCCTATTCGGTCGTGAGGGTTTTTGCTGTACTGCATTACAGCTCGGTACTGATCTTGTAGCATCAGCACACCCTGCACACACAGAAAAAACACAAGCATTTTTAATTTACTATCCAAAAACCAATCAAAAGAACAATGAAGCACAACAGTTTGTTGCTACAAAACATGCGTATTCACAAATTTTTTATCTCAATAAACTGTATTAAAAGTGGCAGTAAATGTATTGGCTTGAAACTCAAACATAGACCTTGAGTGAATAGGTAAGAGACTCAATGAATCCTTGAATTGAATACAAGGCACTAATCATAAGTAAGACACCTCAAGTACAAAATGTCAGAACACTGAAGAGCTTGAATTAACAAATAACAATAATCCACAGTAGCAAGTGAAAAACGGTTGATCAATAACGTTACGAAGAGAGAAATGGGTAATAATAGGTAAATAATAATGAGTAATAAAATCAAATTTAGGGACAACTAAGTTCGAATGGAGCAGCAACATGACAATACCACGTAACTATTGATAATAGAAGTGGGTCTAACTCACAATTGCACATCACTCATAAGCACCTTATAAACAAAGCTGAGAATAAGGCAAACTCATCCAGGGGGACAAAGCATTGTACTATTCTTTTTTCCAATAATATGATAGAAGTGTGTGTAAATCATGACAATTTTCAGGGAAGACAAAATTGTTGTGACTTAAGAAAATAAAATAAAGATCATAAAGTTCAGAGTTGATTACAAAGCAGACTCGAAATCAAACTGTTATGAACATGACAATGATTTTAAAAAACTATCACATTTCTTTCAATGCTTCAGTAAGCTAAAAAGACTATTTTTTAAAATTATTTTTTTTAATGAAAAATTAAGGAGTTGCATGGATTGAACTGAACATCCAAGTGGTAAAGGATGAGTAAAGAACAATAGTGTATAAATTTAAGACTTCATACAGGAGGTACAACCTGATCATCGCCACCCCTCAGTAATGAAATCTTAAATCTCTACATAAGAGCAAAGACATCTCTTAGAGCTTCACTCCATACACCTCAGCACCAGTCTGAATCAGGGCCAGGGCCATAAGTCGTAGAACGGGGATAGGAGTGGAACAATCCAACCGGATACCTGTTTCATCTCCATCCACCGAGAAGCTTCCTGGGTGCTGTTAAACTCGACGAAAGCAAAGCCTCTTGAGGTACCTACAGACATGGACCAACACAAGGCAGAGTTAATTTCTCACATCAATAAAAAAAGAACCAACAACCCGCAGCCCGAGCCAAGTGTCAAGTGCCTTACCATATCTTAAAGTGTCATAATGTACTACAGAGTAACAATGGAAGCACTTTGACAAAGTATGTCTTCAAAAAATTGTGCCACAATAAATATGGGTATTTGACAGATAAAGATAATCATGCAGGTTTAGATAGATAAAGAAGAATAGTGAAGTTGTGGGTCTCAACAGTTTTCAATGCTGTATCATTTTGACCCACTCTCTTCCTAGATTAACATGTCGTTGAATGATCATGCTGTGGTGTAGAATTATTACATAAACTACTGTTAGATCAAAATGGATGCAAACTTTCACAGACATACTTCATGTCAATTACAAAGTCTTATCCAAAAGCTATAAACTCAATATAATTGGTATAGTGCACTCATAACCAAATTGCAATCGAACTAAATTTATTAATTTGATGGCAAATAAATGAAGTTTGATCTTAAATCAAAGGATATTGGAGGTAAAAAGTCAGTGTTTTATTGATCAAGTTTAAGTATATCACCTCACAAGTAAGAAAATTTATCAGAGGTTTGTTCTCTTTTAGGAAGGAAACAGCAACATAGTTAGGAATCTATCATACCAATACCATCACATAAAACTAAAATGTGAAAGCAATTCAGTTTTTGATAACTAAGAAGACAAAACTTTCCAGGTAAAACTAACATATTACAGTGAGAGTTGTGCGTTAGTGAACAAAATCAATACATTTTCAAGGGCAGTAAAACCTGCAAAGTACTGTACACAAAGAGGAAGGTGTGTTTTAAACAACCATGCATTTTTACCAGTGTGAACATTTACCCGACAGCATGCAAGGCACACAAGTACAACCTCCTACTATTAATTTACCTGTGTCTTTTCTGCGGATCAATCGAATAGCCTTTGGTGTAACTCCTCCTTGCATACAATCTTGACGTATCTGAAGAACCAGAAAGCATAGTGTCACAAACCCAGAGCAACGATTATAATTACGTACAACAACACATTTTGTGACTTTGTGAATTATGATAATGATAAGAAAAAACCTTACATCATTTTCGGTGATATGTTGAGCAAGGCCTCTAATGACAATGGTGTGGTTAGGTGTAGCATTGCTGCGCCAGTCAGATGTCCAGTTGTTTTGGCCGGCAGGATCTCCATCACTGAAATAATGCCATGAGCAAACAAAAGAAAATTTTTGCTATGTTCAATCATCAATCAATCGATCAAATACTTATATTCAATTCTGGAGAAACTTACGAGCTCTCTAAATCCA
Source organism: Frankliniella occidentalis (assembly GCF_000697945.3). NCBI lineage: Eukaryota > Metazoa > Arthropoda > Insecta > Thysanoptera > Thripidae > Frankliniella > Frankliniella occidentalis. The sequence goes on along the minus strand of NW_026267285.1, from coordinate 154,916 downwards.
TGTCCCTGGGAGAGTTTTCATCCTCATCTCGCTTCATTCTTCTGTCACTCGAATCGTCATCACTGTCTCTACGACGGTGTTCTCTTCTATCCCTGCTGTCATCCCTGTCTTCTCTTCTATGGTCTCTGCTTCGGTCTCGGTCCCTTTCTCTATCTCTGTCCCTCTCTCTGTCCCGATCTCGGTCCCTCCTTTCATGGTAACGTTCTCGGTCTCTGTCCCTTTCTCGGTATCGCTCTCTGTCCCTGTCTCTGTCGTCAGGCCTACGATCTTGAGCCCAACGATCAGTGGCATTATCATCGTCCTCCTCTTCCCATTCTTGGGCACCAGAGAACTCAGCTCGATTTACTCTGTCACGTGATTGCCGACGTTCCCTGCACAAAGCAAAGCCTGAATTACCCCAGCAATTTGGCAGTACTACCCATCTGAAAATATTTGAACACTGCAATAAGTTTGAACTAAACTGCCATTTGGATGCCGCTTCAGATAACTTAATGATTCCCCTTCCTACAACTATCAGAAAAACTGTACTTTTTATCAACTTTGAGCAGACAATGGAAAAAGAAATGCAGGGTCCATAGGAAATAACAGTCCCAGAGGTTAACAACCAAAATAGTACAATTATTGGAGTCAAAATGGATTCCATATATAATGAAAATTACATGAGCAGAAAGCTATTGGACACAAGCAACCAGGAACATTTCTACTAAGCAAAGAGCAGTGATGGTGCATACTAGAAACCTACAAATTATGGGAAAATTACTCAAAAATACAGTGCTCAAATATTAGCAGATGTTTAGAAAGACAATCGAATTAAACAGCAGACCACACGAAAATTAAGGTAGAAAACAGCAACAAGCTACTTTCTTAAATTACTCAGGTACCTTTCGTAAAACTGAGCCATCAGGAAACCATAACACATCACATCTGAAGGAACTTTAAATGAACTATTCCTCATCTAGTACAAAATTTGTACTAAGTAGTTAAGATAAATAAAGAGACAAAAAGTTGTGCTATCAGAGTAATATTAGGAATACTGACATAATAAATATGTATAGATAGATTAAATTAATATGAAAATTTTTTTAAGTAAGAAATCATATGTTGGGTGCCTTTTGAAAAAAATAATCCTGTTGGTTGGATACTCACCAGTCACGATTGTTCTGACGGTCCGTGGCATATGAGTCCGCATGGAACTCCATGTCCTGCTCTCAGAGGCAGCAGGTCAGCTCTGGGAGCCAGTCAATCAGCTCTGCAATGTGTGGGACACACGTGACAGTCAATAATATCAGAAAATCAGGGCTCATGCCCCAAAGCCCATTCCGCTCACTTGCTTGATTGCCACATGTCGTATACAAAATAAGCAATCACCCGCCTTGGGCACCGAGGCCCCATGCAATACGGCACAGTTGTCTCTTTATACACGGAACAGTTGATGTTGAAGATGAGCATGTTGGAATACTCCAATTGAAAAGTTTTGTTGTCTGACACAAGGTGAACATTGCGCTGGGGAGTGACGCTTTGTCGCAGCCCAACTTACGTTGTTGCTTCTTGAGGATATGAGATGCAGGAGAGGAGGCAGAGGCGATGTCTTGATAATCTTGAACCTCGGCCAACACAAGGGAGTAGAACTGAAGTCGTCTATTCCTGTGTGACGTCATACCATGATGGCCTGAAAACACATTGTCCAAATGGTCAGACATGTTTCTTATTGGAGGTTCACATCAACAAGGCACAAAGTATTAACCATTTCCTATCATTAATGGAAAGACAAAACTAGTAGAATAACAAGAAAAACAAGAGATCAAACTTTGAATTTATAACATTAGCAAAATGTGAATGCTGACACTGTTTCTTTACTTTCAATAATAAATAATAACAGTTATAAGCAGATCCAAACGAATTGATTCCACTGGGACCAGGAAACATCAACTACCTAAATAAAAACATATTAGCAGCATATAACAGGTAAATCAAACAAACTGTTCTATATGATCAACATTTGAGTACCACTTCTCGCAGATTTCAGAGATTTACAAAGAGAACCCGATGCTCACTAAGAAAATGGTGTATAGCAATTGCATCTGCACACTCCCATCCAAGCAGGGGGTATGTGTGTGGGCGTCAGATGCAATGGCTAGAAGTAGGCTGACACATGAAACAATACCTCTCATAACAAGCTCTTGAGAATTAGCTGAACAATATTTTCCACCAAGAAACCCAAAAAACACTTCTCTCTCAAGGATTAAAAAGCATAGATAGACTATCAAACCAAGTATTAGATGCCAAATGTCATCAATTGGGGGGGAAAGTCCTTCAAAGGAAAAAGGCATGTAAGGATTTAAGTTGTCTGGCCAAGCAAAGATAATGTTCTTTCTATAGAAATACAAGATTCGTACGACTAAAATAGAAATAAAATTAGAAACTAGACAAGTGTATAGGCCACATAGCGGCACTAAGGCGACAGAGGTTAAACGGAACAAGAAGTGGAAGATAACTCCCAGGGCAGTAATTTAAAAAAAAAGATTAACTCATTCAGCATCAAGTAAAATAGAAAGAAGATCAACAGACAAAAATATAGCTTAAAGGAAATTAGCACCGTCTGCGTCTAAAAACACACGAGAACTTCATAAATGTTTACCTACGCGCAACTTACTTCACGCATAGAACTGCATCTTCCTCCCGGGTCACATATGTCATATGCTCCGAAATAAAAATAAGTGAATGTTTACCGACAGATGTACTCAGCAAGCAATGCAAAAGCAAGACAGATAGAAATTTAACGCAAGAAACAGCTATCCAAACTTCCACAAAACCCTCCCTCTACTTTTTTCACGGCAGTTCGCGAAGAACTAATGGCGTCGGAGGTGTGTTCTAGTGATGGACCATGATCATGCACGGTCAGAATGTTAACATTGGGACCATATCGGGATTGAATGTTTGAATTTTAAGACAGTTCTCAATTATAACAACTCAATTCAGGTTAAACTGATTTGCTTATCTTGTTGTTGTATTTGCTATTCCTCTTCTCAAAGATAATTTATGCGTGGATGACTCACAACACCGGGGGAGACCGGGAGTTTTCAGCTTTGCCGACACCGACAACTTTTCTCCTACCTCTCTGTTTTCAGAACATTACTTTCTGTAAATTCTAGCCCCAGCGTCATATTGTAGCGTTTCGAAATGGGCTCCGTAGGTAAGATCGATGGTATCTCAAGTCCATGACAGTTTTGTCAGGTGACATGATTATTACAAAAAATAAAATGGTTTTGTTAACCTCAGTATTATTTACTCCTACTAAACAAATTTCATTTGTCAATCGGTATTTTGTTGTCAAAATCTTGAAAATAACGACAATCAGTTCTATTGCTTCATTCATTTATGTTGACCCACAATTGCATGTAAAATTTTCTTACAGATCCCGAAGCTCATGACTTTATCGTCCCTGTTAAAGCAGTAAATTCTAATGATGATATGGGTCCTTGGCAGAAGTCAGAAGCATATGAGGTAAAATTTGTTTGATGGTAACACTGGTTCAACCAAAACCGACTTCTATCAGACAATTATGTGTGTTGTTCACAGGAATACGTGGGATTTATAAATGCTCTCAACATGGCTGTCAAAAACAAATCAAACAAATCATCCTGTAGTATGTCAGGAGTTGTATCAACAATGCTCGAACTCCTTGAAAAACTGGATCTCTGGATTGATCAGACTCCGCCTGTTGATCAACCCCAAAGATTTGGCAACCAGGCGTTTGCTCAGTGGTTAAAGAAAGTAACGGAGGTGAGTACAAAAATTTACGTTTCATTGCTCTCCTTACTTTTGATTCTTTATAAGATTGTTTCCTTGTAATTCAGGGAGCTGACAGTTTACTGGCTGAAGCATTACCTGCCAAGTACCAGAGAGCAATTCCTGAACTTGTGGTGTACTTGGTGAATGGCTTTGGTAATGGCACACGCATTGACTATGGCACTGGTCATGAAATGGCCTTCCTTATGCTCCTGTGCTGTCTTTTCAAGATAGGGGCTCTGACTCAAACTGATAAAATAGCTGCTGTTAATAAGATTTTTGCAAGGTATGTCTTACTTCTAACGTATGCTCTTTCTGTGCCCTTATGATGTCACTTGTACTAACAGCTTTACTTGCATTTGTCTATTTAGGTACCTTGCACTTGTTCGGAAACTTCAAATCACTTATCGCATGGAACCTGCTGGCAGTCATGGGGTCTGGAGTCTGGATGATTATCAATTTGTGCCATTTATTTGGGGCAGCTCACAACTAATGGGTAAGTGTGGTCGTTTATAAACTCAGAACAGTAATTTTTTTACCCACCTACTAACTGTGCTCTTTCTTTTTACATGCAGGACAGGGGCACATAGAGCCAAAAATGTTTCTTGAAAAGGAGTGTGTTGAAAGTTATTCAGAAGAATATATGTTTATTGGTTGTATTGAATTCATAAATAAGGTACAGTCTGACTTTGTTTTGGGTAATTGTGTAATAGCCCATGATAAATTTTCTTGGGCCTACCTATGTCTATTGATATTGACTGATTGTGTAAGTGTACTGTACACAGTAAACAAATCCCTGCAATTTTGTTTTAGGTAAAAACAGGCCAGTTTGCTGAACATTCTAATCAGTTGTGGAATATAAGTGCTGTCCCAACATGGACAAAAATAAATTCTGGCCTTCTGAAAATGTACAAAGCCGAGGTATAAAACTGCATAGCGCTAAGAATCAATTTATTTGCTCTAAAAAAATACATTATAAAAGAGTTGTTGTAAACATAAATTGATTTCTTTCAGGTTTTAGCAAAGTTTCCAGTCATTCAGCATGTTTTCTTTGGTTCTCTTCTTCCTTTTAAACCTGCCCAGCCAAAGGCACCCCTGCATACATTGCACAGGCCTCCACCATTTGCTATTCCTGCTGCTGTTGCCAAGGAAGAAGATTCTGAAGACTCAAAGACTCCTACCGCTAATACTCCTGAATGAATCTGTTTCATTTCTTAGGCTATTCAAGGAATGGTAAGAGCAGGGGCGTGATTTTTTTGGAGGGTACTATTTTTCACTAAACTGAAACTAGTAATTTTCATTGCCTGCCCAATCACCCCTAGCTGTTAATTTAACTGTGATAAATAAAAATAATGTAAGACTCCTTTAGTCAAAGTTCCAAATTCTCTTCATCTTTGTGTTTATAAAGATTAATGATTTCAACAACATAGGATGTCATCTCACTTCTTATTTGTATCTTGTCAACAGACAATAGTCTCATTTTTAAATCCTCTGATTCATGTATTTAAATTTTTCAACTTTAAAACCATCTTGTATATTTTCTTGCTTCCTGAATACCTCTTAAATCAGTATTACAAGCGTAAATGAATTTTAAATTATTTTTAAAGTTGAAGATTTTTCAGTTCAGTGTGTCTTTGTGTAGCACAAATTTTCAAATGCATTTGTTTATTGTTTAAAATGTGTCCATTTTTTGTTTGTTTGTTTGATTGATGTAACAATACAATATACATTGGAAGGAAGTCATTCATTTATTTCAATTATGAAATCATTGTAAAATGTTGTGCTTTTGCAAAGTCTGCTAGCCCGCCCGAACCTGCAAGGGTTGACCCCGTTGACCCCTGACCTACTGAGGGAGCGCCCCCCCC
>NW_026267285.1:139552-144422 GCF_000697945.3 Frankliniella occidentalis | reverse complement strand
GAGGCGGGGCGTGGCGGGGCGTGGCGGGGCGGTGCCCGACGCCGAGCTCGGGCGGGGCGCGGCGCAGAGCGCAGCGCGGCGGAGCGAGGCGAGGCGTGGCCGGGCGGGGTGGAGGCATGGGAGAGGGGGGCCGAGGCGAGGCGAACCAACCCGAGGCGAAGCGAAGCGGCGCGAAGCGAGGCGAGCCGAAGCCTGCCTTCAGTTGTGCTTCGGCCGTGCCGTGGCGTGCTCTCTGCGAGCGTGCCGACGCCGTCCTCGCCGCCGTGGCTCGCCGCGTGTCGCCGCGCTTCGCCGCGCTTGAGGCCGGAGCGTCGCCGAGCGTCGTGGACCTCGAGGAGCCCACCTGCCCGCCGGCGGCGTCCCCTACCGTGCCGCCCGCCGCCGCCATGGAGGCCGCCAACCCCAAGCCCATGGACATCTCCCTGCTCATCGAGGAGGTGCAGAAGCGGCCCGCGCTCTGGGACCAGAGCAACCAGCACCGCCACAACCGGGAGGTCCTCGACGTGCTGTGGGAGGAAGTGGCGAGGGTGTTCAACGCCGTGCGTGAGTGTCCCTGCTGCTGCAGCTAGAACTTCATCCAACTTCAACAAACCACTTTATTCGGCCTCAGACTATAACGATTCTGTTTCTCCATGCTTCCGCAGCCGACGAGATCCGGAAGAAGTGGAAGGGACTCCGCGACACGTTCCGCAAGGAGCTGCGCAAGTACCCCAACGGCTTCGACGGCGACCTGCCCGAGGACGAGTTCCCGCAGTGGGTGTTCTTCAAGCCGCTCTACTCCTTCCTCAAGGGGCAGATGAAGGCGCGCAAGAACGACGCGATGCAGCCCAACGGCTACCACTACGTGAACGTGGGCGGCAACTGGGTGCCCAAGGACGACGGCGACGAGGACACGGCCGAGGACCTGCTCGACCGCGCCGACCTGGAGCCCATCGTGGCCTGCGACACGCTGCGGGAGCTCGGTGAGTTTGGTGGGATAATAATGCTGGGATAATGTTCAGGAGCGAAATTGACAGGCTGCAAAGTGATTGTCAATCATTTAGTTTTGGGAAAATATGAGTTGTTATATTTCATGTGAGATCTATGGTTGAAGTTTGCGAAAGTCCGTCGCAGTATATACGTACACGCAAATGTGTTTGTTTTAGTTAAACCCACGTTTCGTTTCGGACAAATTTGTGCGCGAAACGGTTTCGTACTTACAAATGAATGCACATAAGTTTACGAATCAACACAAAAATGTGTGCAAAAATGTGATGTACAAACAGAAGTTACAAAAACCAGTTATAATGTGGTCTTTAATCAAGGTTCATTCATTCATTCATTCATTCATTCATTCATTCATTCATTCATTCATTCATTCATTCATTCATTCACTCACTCACTCACTCACTCATTCTTCCATCCATTCATTCGCTCGTTCGCTCGTTCATTCGTTTATTCATTCGTTCACTCATTCATTCGTTCGTTCGTTTGCAGGTGCTCGCGGGCTGAAGCGCGCCGCCACGGACGACCTCCTCGCGGACGACGAGGACTACCACTTCTTCTTGAGCCTGCTGCCGCACGTCCGCAAGCTGGAGCCGGTCCGCAAGCTGCAGATCCGGGCCCGGATCCAGGACATGATCTGCCGCGAGGTGTACGGCGACCCGGAGCTGCAGGGTGGCGTCGGCACGGTGGTGTCGGCGGCGTCGCCGTCGTCCGTGATCGTCTCGCAGTCGGACGTCGTCCTCTGCGACGTCAAACCTTTCGTGACGCAACTCTGAACTCAAGAGCGGGATAAACCGCCCGTTAAACTGAAAGGCCTGTAGTGACCTGAAGTCTGTAGTGACCTGTGGCCCAAGTGAAGCAAATAAGACTGATGACTATCTTGTTTCGCGCCTGCTTTGGGACCCATTCATTCAGTGATACGATGAATGACAGAGCAGGCTGCCGACACGAGAGCGTACCTGATTGTGAAGTACAACATATCTGCTAGATATCAGCGCTGTACTGTGTATATATCTTCGGATGTTTCTTATTTCATTCATTGTTCTGCGGTTCACTGTATGGAGAATCTCAAACTTCTGAAGAAGACAAACAGGAGGATCGGCCGGGGACAAATGTAAAACGGCATTTGTTCTTAGCTAAAGACGACCTCTTGTTCCCTATTTTTGTTACAAGTATTATTTTGTGATCTCTGTCTTATTGGATTAGATGTAAACTTTAGGAATCAACATCTCTGCCATTCACTATCTTGACCTGGATCCATACACCCCCACCTTACGTCTGTTGTAGAATCTGTCCACCCAACACAAGTCGGACCGGCGCCGCGCGGCCACTCTCATTTTGCTGACGACGCCGTTTGTGGGTGAACGACCTCGCACTTCTTTCTCTCTTTTTGCAATGTTGGCCGCAGGGCGGTGCGACGGAGACGCCAGCTCTTATTGAGGCTGCCTCAGATCCACATTTGAGAGGTTAGAATCGGGCCAAACCACCATGATGGTATGTATAACCATACGGAGTAGACGTTTACTCCGTGATGATACCCAGTCGGAAAGTGAGGTCGAATTATACACGTCAAAATCGATGGGTACGTCCAAAATTTGTCGAAACTGGGGACAGAAATCTATTGAAATGAGTTTAGTTTCTTTTAACTTCCGGTTTTGAAAGCCTGGACACTCCCACTCAGTATAAGCTCCATTTGGTGGCGCCGAACCAATTTCAGAAACACCCGCCGGCGAGGTACATCAAGTTAACGACTTTGCGCGGCGCGGTAATCACAATCGCGCGTGGCGCCCCCCCAACCTGGCGGCTGGAGACTCGCCTGTTCGACACTCGTTTTCGCATCCTCTTCCCGGATTCGATTCTTTGCGCGAATAAGCCTTCCCAGCTCAAGGTCGGGCGCGGGTACAAGGTCGTACGCACTCGCGACCACGACACACCGGAGCGGCGGCGGCGGCGCAGAGCAGCGCGTCGTATAATGGCGGCTGATCCCGGCCAGCGTGTGACTCAGACGCTGCTATGCTCGAGGTACCTCAAGGTACCGGACAGTGGGTATAGTTCTATCCAGTTAGGAGAGCGTAGTCGCGTCGCCGGAAAAGCACCAATAACTATGGGCCACGGCGCCGCCCACCACCGAGTGGAGTCAGCGGGGTGTGTGTTTTGTAGCCGGGGAAAGGTCCAAACGGCGTGTCGCTCGCAGAAACTGCAGCGTGCGTGAAAGCCGCACGACGGCCGGGCCGGAGGGACACCTGCCTGCAGCATAGCGGCCGCACGGGCGTCCTCAGTGAAGGCAAGGCTCGAGGCCAGGAAGAGCCCGGCGCAGCTCGGCGCAGGCAGGCGCAGCTGCTGCTGGTCAGTTCCTCGTGACCCGGATGTAAAGCGACGACCCGCGGCGCCACAGCTCGCGGAAACAGCGGCGGCGCGCGCGCGCGTCGCCGTCGCCCCGGAGAGGAGGGGCGGGGAGGGAGGGGGGGCTTGTGTAACATGCGCGCGGGGTGGCGTTTCAGGACGCGCGAGGCGGACGTCGGGACCAAATAGTCGAGAAATCAGAGCGGAGGACGCGACCGTCGATTCGCATACAACACAACACGCCGCTAGCTGCCATTGATCTCGATGCGTATCGAGATCTCGATGCGCGAGATGCCAGCCGCCCCCACGCGCGGGTCACAGCAGCAGCAGAGATGGCCGCGGGAGTTCTTACAGCGGGGTAGGAGAGAGACTTGACGAAGATAAGAGGAGGGAGGCGGGGGGAGAGTTGTGGAGGTGAATCAAAAGAGGACGAGCGGAGAGGGGTGGTGTAGAATCTCCCATGCATGTGTAAACACAACAACCCCTCCTCCTCCTCGTATGAATGAGGGCGGGGGCGCGAGGCTACACGGCGGCGCGGCGAGCAGAGCCTCGAGCGAGGCTAGCGGGGCCGGCCGTGAGTGGGGGGGAAAGCCAAAGCGGCGCGTATGTATGTACTGTAGTGTGCTGCCCCGCCCGCGACACTGCCCGGCATACTATTATATTCTTTCCGAAGCCTCTGTAATTTCCTATGTGCAGTAGTGAATAAGTATTATGGGTGTGCTCCCAGTTTGCGGACAGGGTTCAAGGTTCAGGTGCCACACTCTTACGCAGTTAAGGCACGCTTAAGGCGAACCTACACTCCCGTTGCGTACTCACAACTCACAGGGCAGGGATTACCTGTCCGCGACACACACACACACACACACACACACACACACACACACACACACACACACACACACACACAGGGGCTCATCTCCGCGGTCATAATGCGGATAATAATAAAAATCGATTGGAATCATTGACCTCAGATTAATTGTGCGTTCGGTGCGTCGGCAGCTCGGCAGAAAAGACGACTGGCCAGCGTGGCTTCGAGGACGACCATTGCGGCTGCGTGCGGAGCGGGGAACGTGGCGGCCCCTCTCCCTTCCCCTCTCTCCCTCTCCCCCCCTCTCCCTTCCCCCTCTCTCTGTCGCTCTCACACACTCACTCGCTCGCGGCTCCCTGTCCTACGCGGCCGAACCTCGCTCCGCGCCTCGGACGCGGCCCGCTCGCTGACGCAAGACGACCGACGCTTGCCCCACCTCTCTCCCCCGGCCCCTCTCGCCCCCTCTCGCCCCCGCTCTCCTCCCCCCGCCCTCTCTCTGTCTCTCTCCCCCACTGTTGTGGGCAGAGCGTGGCGCAGGGCGGGGTGGTGAGGCGGGAGAGGGAGCGACAAGAAGCATCGATACAGAGGGGAGGAGGAGAGAGAGGGAGACAGAGAGAGAGAGAGACCGCGAGAGAGAAGGGAAGTAGGGGAGACGCTGTGGTGACGTCAGGCCGACCTCGCCGACAGTCGCCGCTCCCGTCGCGGGGTCCCCCGCACCCTCCCCTCTCCCGCCCC
>NW_026267285.1:134566-138043 GCF_000697945.3 Frankliniella occidentalis | reverse complement strand
CTCTCCTCCCCCGAGCCGCACCCATCTCCATGCATACCTCTTTTTCTCCCCCCTGTGTGTGTGTGCGGCCCGAACAGGACGACTCCCCTCCCCTCCCCTCCCCTCCCATCCTGCCCCTGCCCTGCCTGCACGGTGTGGAGGAAACCCCACGCCGTGTACAACAGGAGGAGAAAAAAAATTGAGGTAAAAATAAGAATGAAAGCGGCAGGAGGACGTCGCCGCACGACGAAACCGGATGTAGGGGACGAAACACTTCCGTACGGCTGGCGGCTGCTGCTCAAGAAACTACTCTCCTCAGATCCCCCGCATTGGTCCAGCGTGCCTCGGACAGCGGTGATCAGATCATCCCCAGGCCCCACACCACCAACGCACACGCAGGCACGCTTGGCGCTCAGGGGTCACCTCTTCCCCCCCCCCTCTCTCTCCTCTCTCCGAGGTGGCTGACTCCCCGCCCTCAACGAGACCTCCTCATGCGAGTGCGGTCACAGGAGAGCGCGCTGGTGCGTGGCCGAATGCGAAATCAGCCCTCGCCCTCGCCGTCATCGACCTGATCCTCCGAGGAAAAACACTTTTAAAACGCCCGCCTGCTGACTTTTCTTTTTGGCAAGTGAATCGGGTGAAATCGACACACCTGTAGTTTAATCAGAGTTTGCGAATATCTAAGGGTAACTTAGCTGCCCCTACGGCATGCGAAGCTATCCACCGACCGATAGCGGCAATTCCTGAGAGAATGCACAATATTTTTGGTGCCACGGCTGGAGGCCCGGGCGGCACGGACGTTGATCGCCGGGCGCATCAGTCCAGTTCATCGCCCACGCCCACCAACCACACCTCGCGGCCGCGACACAGCTTTTCGACAAGTCAAAGGGAATGGTCGGCGCCGCGCGAAAAAGCTTTTCGACAAGTCGAATAAGGGAATGGTCACCGCCGCGCGACAAAACTTTTCGACAAGTGTCGAAGAGAATGGTCGCCGTCGCGTGACAAAGCTTTTCGACAAGTCGCCGCCGCTCGACAAAGCTTTTCGACAAGTCGAAGGGAATGGTCGCCGCCGCCGCTGGTCTCTCGCGGCCGCCGACAGCATCCCGCCCCTGTATGCCACAAGTAGCATTCCCTTCGCCTGCTCCTTCTATTCCTGTCTTCGGCTGCCGGGCCACGCGGGCTCTCTGCCTCGTCGATTGACTCTGTGAAGCCGCGACGCCGCCGAACGCTGCTTCGCCCGCGAGCTAGCAGCAGATCGCGTCCTGTCGGCAAGGTGAAACTCGTGGCCCCCCGTTCGTTTTGCGCACGGCTCGCGGCGTCGGCAGCCGGCATATTTTGATCTCTTCAAACCCAAACACAACAGAGAAACCCGTTCGGGCAGCGGCGGCGGTGGCGACCGCGCGCCACCCTCGCCCTTTGCCGCTGCTGGTTCAAAACAAACCCCGACCTCGTTCAAGCCGCGCGTTCAACCGAGGAGACATCCTAATGCTATTCATTACCACCACCACCATCACCACCACCCCCAGCAGCGGACACGACCCAAGCCTTTCCCACTCTCCGCTTTTATTGATTCTTTATATACTTTTATTTTTTCAGAGTCGCGGCGGCCACAGACGCGAGCACTGCTACGGTGGGGGATGGGGTGGCGGCGGCGACGGGAGCGACGCGGACCCGCCGCGTGCCAAAGCCGAGGGACCGCGGCACGCGCGTGCGTCACGTCAGTGACTCACCGACAGACAGACAGACAGACGGACGGACGGACAGGCGAACAGACAGACAGACAGACAGACAGACAGACAGACAGACAGACGGACAGACAGACAGACAGACAGACAGACAGACGGGCGGACGGACGGACGGACAGGCGGACGGACGGACAGACAGACAGACAGACAGACAGACAGACGGACAGACAGACAGACAGACAGACAGACAGACGGGCGGACGGACGGACGGACAGGCGGACGGACGGACGGACGGACGGACGGACGGACGGACGGACGGACGGACGGACGGACGGGCGGACGGACGGACGGACGGATCAAAACAAAGACGAAGCAGCGTTGATGGTGAGGGCACGATCCACTCCACAAAGTACCAGGTGGCTGATTAACCCCGCGCACTCCTGTAGTTAGACTGTACCGCACGCAGGAGTGCGGGCGGGTTGCCTACTCGCCCGGCCCGGAAAGGCGCGCCGTGGACGGGGACGATAGGCAGGCCCGCCCGCACTCCTGCGTGCGGTACAGTCCAACTACAGAAGTGTGCGGGGTTCATCAGCCACCTGGTATGCATGGTTCTGTCTGTGCGGAGGTCTGTGCCCTCTTCTTGTCCTTGGCGAAATCTTTACCCCGACCGGCAGAGACGCCGCGGAGCTCTGAGCTCCCTGTACGAGTGCCATAGCATAACGGCGACGATTGTAACGGGATTAAGAACAGCGGCGGAGTAGAGAGAAGGAGAGAGAGAGAGGGAGAGGGAGAGAGAGGGAGAGAGAGGGAGAGAGAGGGGAGGGGGTGGAGGCAACAGGTGTCGCAGCAGGATCCTCCTCGGCCCAGTACAAGGTAGAGAGGGGAAGGGGCGAGCCGCTAGAGAAGTATAGTATAGCGTCTTCTAAAGCCGTGCGCTCTAGCGGACGCCCCCTCCAACTCCTTGTGATCCTCAAGCCGTGGGTCTCGTTGAACCCGCGGCGGCGGGCGCGAGCACTGCTGGACGTGGACCCTAGCCGCCCCGCCCCGCCCCGCCCCACCGCGCCCCGCGAGTGCAGGGAGCATTGCCCCCCCGCCGCCGCCGTCTGGATGCTCCGGCAGGAGGACGCCGCAGGACGCCCGGTCCGCGCCGGGCAGGACACCGACCGCGCCTACGGGCCGCCTCCGGACCTGCGCGGGCTGCATCCACGACGCGGACGTGTCCGTTTGCATCGGCCCATCGTGCCAGTGTTGGCTTATGAACAAGCTGCGTCGCGAAGCCCGTGTAGTAGTGGTGGAAGAAATGGATATAAACTTGAGTGTCCCTATCCTTTACTTACGCGAACCTCCTGCCTCACGCGCCTGCTGGCACAAGGCCTCTGTTTTCACACCTTGTAGGCAGTACACACACGCCCCGCGGGGTCATCACGGTGATGCGAAATAAGGAATCTACCAATAAATAAATACGGGTAAATCGCTCATAAGCATGATTCCATATACGTGCGAAACGTGTTTGTTTGTTTGCTCGATTCCGCAGTAGTGCAACCACAAGTGTGACTACAGTGTGACTACGGTGTGACCACAGTGTGACCACAGTGTGACCACAGTGGGACCACAATGTGACCACAGTGTGATGGTGCTGCAGTCAAGCGCTCCAGCCAATGTGTGTAGTAATAGTAAATCGCCCGCCTCCTCTCGACCCCTCGCCCCTGCGTGTGTTTGTGCAAACTGGAACTACCATACCGTACCGCTACCGTGCGCAGCCGCAGGGGTGGGGGTTGGCGCACACCCCTCCTCTCTTCTCCTTCTCTGCCCC
>NW_026267285.1:129759-134171 GCF_000697945.3 Frankliniella occidentalis | reverse complement strand
CCCACCCCCCTCCCCCGCGGGTGGACTCATTCCAGCACCTTCCGCGGTGCGGCGCTCCGTCGCGATCCTTCAGGCCCCTCGCTCGGTGCACCGGCGCAGCAGCCGCAGCACACGGCGGGGGCAACGAGTGCGACAGAGAAGGGCGACAACTTGGAAAGTCTGTACTAGTGTGTCTCTGTGGGTGTGCTGTGTGCTCCCTGTCGTGGACTCATTCAAGAATGTGACAAGCATTAGCATAGCTATACAGTTATAGGGTATCTGAGCGGACGCTGCAGTCACAGTGAGAAATTCTTGTATGGGTCACAGGAAAAATTTCTATCATATAGAACTCATGGAGTTGTAAAATTACTAATTAAAATTGTAAAATGACAACCATTATGTGTGTCGACTTGGAATTCAGTGAAAAGCAAGAATGATACGTCGAAAATTTACAACATATTCTGTAAATCGTAAATACAAAATAGCGTTGTAAATTTACAAATAAGATATTTTTCACAGTAAGTGGCGGGAATAGGCAAACCAGCGACACTACAGCCGGTCGCCTCCGGTACACACGCGCCCGGTCTGCGGCCAAACACTTGTCCAAGCGAGTACGCAGGCCAGGTCACGCACTTACGGCGTGCGACCCGGGTGGTATACAGCCCCAGTTCGGTGGAACTCGTCGCCGCGCGCAAGACCCGACCAAGTAGTGAAGACCGGGGCGCGCGCGCGCAGTTTCGACTTGCTTCACTCCCTCGGCTGGCAGGGCGAAGGCGAGCGCCCGCCTCGACCAGACCTAGATTCACTGTTAAAAAAAGTTGTAAAATTACGACAAATTTTGTAAGAAATTTGTCGTTTAAAAACAACATTGTTGTTTCAACAGAAAACGAAAGCAACATTAATTAACAGTAAGCTTGTTTTAGTACTACAAATCCGTTTGATGATGGAAAGATTCATTCTTGGGCAAAACTACATTAATATCGTATTAGAACGAACTCATTGTTTTAAAACGAAAGAAAATGTTTCTCAACGAATAAATCGTTATTTTACAGAAAAAAAATAAAAATCGACAAATATTCTTAACTTTCAATTTTCTTTTCATCAAAACTGAGAAAACAACTCATATCATATCAAAGCAGAAATAACTAGAGAAGATATTACGAATGTTCATTATTTCTCGATCCGAGCACAAGATTTTTTATTTTTTTCTGTAAAATAACGATTTATTTGTTGAGAAACAGGACCGAGTCGTTTCTAGACGATATTGTTTGTATGTTCACAATAATGTTGTAATCTGACGACACAGTTGTAAACCATACAGAAATAGTCAAGACCCTATCCCTGATCTTAAGAAAAAAAAAATTTGTAACAACATTACCGTAGAATAACGATATTTTTCTGACAAGAGTGTCGTAATATAACAACACTTGTCGCTATGAAAGTTTACGATACAGGTATCGTAAATTTACAACACTAATTTTAACAGTGTTTGCAAGTCCGCCGCGCCGCAAAAGCGCGCAAAAGTCGCGCCGCCCGACGACCGTTTTCCTCGTCGCTCTCTTCGACTCGGATCAGTTCAGTTTGTCGTCGAACTGACGCCATACCGCAACGAGATATCGTTCATCTCGATCACGTCTGTGTGTAATTCGATTAATCGACGTGGTGTGGTGGAGTTGCGGTAGGTTAGGGCGATGCCACACACCGACCGACACATTGGATGATAACGCGCCGCGTGGAGCTATGCGTCCAGGTGTGTGACGCTCTAACGACACACGAGTCCGACTGCCGCTCTTCTGACTCAGCCGAACGGGTTGCCCTTGAATCGGTCGTGTATAATGAATCACTGAGCAGCTAGCCAAAGCGTGACGAATACAGGAAGGCGGCCGAGCCGAGACTCCGCGCGCGCGCGTCCCGACGCGTCCCGACAGGACACTCTGACGCGCAGAAGGATCATGCGCACGCAAAGACTCTCCGCGCTTCCCCGCGGTTGCGCTAGTGTTTTCAAGACACGATAGAGTGATATGATTACAAACAAAAGCCTCGACGATTCAGATGAGCCTTTGTTTGCCTGCGGAGTGGTGGTGGCGCATTCAACCAGCATTTTTAGACAGTCCCTTGTGGTCTGTCTCTACCCGAAGGTAAAAGTTTCCAGTATTGATAAAGATGGCCGATTAACGTTCCAGTTATGATAAGCCGATTGACCTTGATAATATAGATTCTCTGTGGGGGCGAGCGTTTTCTCCGTTCCGTTCCATTCCATTCCGTTCTGTTCGTCCCCGGTAGCAGTCTGCTGTCATCGCCCTGGTTGTGTTATAAACACAGCGCCCTTATCCCTTGCTTCGCGCCGAGCCAGGGTGGGCCAGTCCACTTGAGCCTCTCGCAGTGCTGCTCCTCGCGCGCCCCGCACCCCAACCCCTGCCCACTTACAGCTCAATCGGCACCGGGCGCCACATGGCCCGTCCACTTGACAAGTGATCCCTAGTCTTAAATTTTAAATTTGAACAACAGCGCTCTGAAATATGAAATGTGCTTGTTTTCGGGCACCCGGAAATTACGAATCCAGCAAAATTTGAATGGCGATTCTAGCATAATTTGCTGATTTTCGTTGTTTTTGATTTTAACCACAGCTTTCCGTAACAAGGGCTCCTGGGTAAGGTGTATCGCGTTTTGATAAAGGTTGTCGTTGCCGGATATTGCCAGTTTTGATAAGAAGATTTTCATTCTCGTTTTGATGCCTTATTGAATTTAAAGATACTAACCTTAGCGCCTATATATTTTAAATTTGCTTTTGGAGCTGGACTGTCTCGTTACCGGCCGGCAGGCCAGTTTTTGTCATTGTACACGAAAGCTGGGGTATTTTAGACACGTTTGGTACCCACACAAAATGTCGAGGTGGGCAACAAGAAATCGAAGAAGTATATAGGGAAGGAAGCGGAGAGCCCGATGAGAGTTCAGGGAGCAAAAGGGAAGGGAGAGAGAGAGGGGGTGGTGTGGTGGGGAGGAGGGAGGGGGAGGGAGAGAGAGAGGGAGAGGCAGGAAGGGAGAGGAAACAGGCGATGAGCGGCAAAGGCGACCGTTACGCTTTCTCTCTACGCCGAGTGTTTTTGTTGCCTCCCGCCCCGCCCCGCCGTACGATTGGAGCGCCTGTTGATCCCGTAGTGGTAGTATAGTAGTACTACGCCAGGGTGAATGAATGAGCAAAATGATCGTTGAATGGACTACCGCCATTGTTGACATGGTTGTAGTGTAGTAGGCAACATCGTGACAACAAACCCAACGCGGATAGTACCATAACAACACCTAAAACGCAACCCGAACCGAGTCGTGCCAAAGGTGCGGGATTCGCAGCTGGGAAAGAGAATCGATCCATTGTACGTCTTCGTCGTATCGAATGTTTGGGGTCGACGCTTTCATTGCACTACTGCACTTGTTCAGACCAAACCGAGGCACAAAGATGAAGCATCGGATAGACTGGTCACCGAGACAGGCGCATACATAGTCAGGTGCGCGATAGGGAATCGGCAAGTCAAAGGGTAATCGAGTCATTGACTTCCCTTATAACACAACATTCTTGCACAGGCGGCAACAGACGTCAATACGCCGTTGCTCTATTTCGTCAAATACTATCGCCCCGAATGCCTCTCCCCATGGCCCACCACCACCGCAGTGTTGGCCCGGGCAGCCGGCTTACATAAGGCGCCGTATTTAAAAACGACCGCGCCGGTACGGGCCGCGGGGGCCGACGTGAAAGTGTTGTGGGCGGTTGTTCACCTCGGCGTCGGGACGCGGGGGAAACAAAAGACAGAGGCCTTCCTCGCGGCGGGGTGGGGCCACGGGCGGGGCCAACACAAGTAAGGGAAACGCAAGGGAATTGCGCACTACTGATATTCCTTTCATTGTGCACGAATAACATATTCAGCAAAATTCCTCACTCATGGTTTCTCTGGCCAAGGCACCTCGCGGCTCGATCGAATAGGCAACCCGCTACACCTGCTGGGCTTGACGCGCACCACACGCAAGTTAGTTTAGTTTGTAGCCAGAGTCCCCACACGGAGGTCGGGCAAGACCCGCGGAATGTCTCTGCTCTGCACCCACTGCTAGCAGAGCGGGGCGAACGACGCGAGATCATCATATTGCGTGAAAACTGGCTCAAATTGGGTCAAAGGGTGTCGAGGGG
Organism: Frankliniella occidentalis; assembly: GCF_000697945.3. Taxonomy (NCBI): domain Eukaryota; kingdom Metazoa; phylum Arthropoda; class Insecta; order Thysanoptera; family Thripidae; genus Frankliniella; species Frankliniella occidentalis. Next base: position 130,015 of record NW_026267285.1, on the reverse strand, counting down.
AGGTCAGGGTGGTTCACCACGCGCAACTAACTGTGACGAACCGGTGACAACAGGAATCGTATAGTATTGGACACTGTTGCATACGTTAGGGTTGGTAGTGGCGGTTGTGGAGTGGAAGGAGGGGGGGGGGGAGTTTAACGAGAGGCGAGGGGAAGTAGAGAAGGGGGAGGGTGTGCGCGAGCAGCTGGAGAGATGTCGACATTCGTGCCGCGCTTCTAGGCAGGTAAACCAGCGCAGGGGATGGAGAGAGGGGGGT
>NW_026267285.1:127597-129549 GCF_000697945.3 Frankliniella occidentalis | reverse complement strand
CCACCTCCCTCCCCTCCGGTCCGGGGGGAAAAGGATGGGGAGAGGCAGAGGGGAGGGTCCGTGTGCAGCTGCTCTCTCGAACCGCCGCGGCCGCTGCTGATGCTGCTGCTGCCGCTGCTGGTAGTGGTGGTGGTACTGCTGCCGCCGCCACCGCTCAGGTGGCCACCTCCAACAACAAACTGGAGCAGCCCGCCCAGCGGCCCCAGGCCCAACCCCGCCCCGCCCCGCAGGACGCAGACTGCCCTTTGTGTGACACAGAACGGGCCGTGCGACTAACGTTAGTTTTGTCAGAGTTGTTCAACTATAAAACAACCGAGCGCTTGTTATAGGGAGTTGAATTTGAATCGTCTTAAACTGGCCGCAGACAGGCTCGGTGGCACCTCGCAGACCTCTGACCTCTGACCTGATTGAGACGTCGCACACACAAATAAAATCAGAATCATTGTGTTTGAGAACGACACGATGGTGCGCGAACTGTGTGTGCACATACACATGTTGAGTGTATACAATTATTTCGAGTACTGCTCTTGACGTCTTCATAACGTAGGTCAGGGCAAAACAATAGCGAAAGGAGCGGTGTTTCCGGGGTTTCCCTGCGTTGCAGGCCATTTCACGATTATGATTGTACCACAGCGAAAAGTCGCGGTTTTCAACGCATCTTTTAGGCGGGGGCCACGCCATGAGGAGAAGACACAAAGAGAGTAACGCCCCCGATGTGCCACTTTAAAACTAAGTTCCAAACAGTGCCCCGCCCCGCCCTGCCCCGCCCAGCCTAGCACGTGCGTCTCTCTCGCGGCAGCTGGCTTTGGTGCTTCCTGTCCCCCCCTCCACCCCCGCTCTGAATATAAAGAAAAGGATCCCCCCCAAAACACAAAGGGCACAAGGTGTGTGCGGGCGGGTAGAGAGAGACTTTTTAACGGACAAACGCCGTCCGTTTGTCCGTCGTCGTCGTCGCCGGTCCGCCGCCCTGTCCGACCGTCCTGGCTTCTCCGAGTCGCATTCATATGTTGCTGTGTTGTTGTTCTGCGCGGGGAAAAGGATAGAGGAACGGATACATGTTATTGGTTACCCGCCATCCCTCCCTTCCTCCTAGGCCCTGCTGCTGCGCGCACGCGAACCCTCCCTCCAGCTCCAAAACAGGTGCACCTCGGGTACCCCCCGGACGACGACGGGTACCTGGTGTGTGTTTGGGGGGAGGGGGGGATGCCACGAGCCAACACTCCGCCCCCTCCGCCCCCTGCTCCGCCACGCCCCACATGCAGACCAGACAGCACCTGCTCCTGCGCGCCCGCGCCCCGAGTGGCCCCAGGGAGGGGCCGACCGTCGCGCTGCCTGGAGGAGGGATTCCGAGGTGATTCCTAATAGCAGAAGGACGCCGATGCCGTCTTTATCTTCGACGTCAACGGGGGCTTACACGACTGCCTGCTCATAGCGAAGTCGACCTGAAGGCGACAATGTGCTGTGTTCAGTCAGAGCTGTGCAACATGCAGCAAAATGCAGCGGAATGCAGAAGAATTTAACAGAGTGCAGCAAAATGCATCAAAATGAAGCCAAATGAAGCAAAATGCACCCGGGCGCTACCGGAGCAGGGAGAAGTAGAACGCGGGTCCATCCAGTGGCCCGGTGGTGGTGGGTGTCAACAGCGGGGACGGCCCGGTGGGCGGAGAGGTGGAGGAGGGGTGGGGTTGATCCCCCCCCCCCCTCCTTTGGGTCCTCCTCGCCTGAGCAGCTGGATCGAGAAGGCTTCGGCCCATCAAGCGCAGAGGCAGCTGCCACGGACGATACCCCCCCCCTCCTCCTCCCACCTACCCCTCATCTCTTTATCCCTTTGCCGTCCGTTTCGGAGTGGCCCACCTCTCGCACAGGTAAAGTGTAGATAGATAGATAGATAGATAGATAGATAGATAGATAGATAGATAGATAGATAGATAGATAGATAGATAGATAGATAG
>NW_026267285.1:121834-122177 GCF_000697945.3 Frankliniella occidentalis | reverse complement strand
CCCCCCGCCCCGCCCCGCTACTGCTCTCTCCTCCACGGCGACGAGGCGCCGCCGCGCCCGCTCCCCGGAGAGCTTCTCGCCCGATGTCAAGCAGCCTGTGCAGGTTGCTCGCGTCCGGATGTTGGGATTCTCTGTGCGGCGGCTCGCCTACTTCTAGTTTAGAGTGTTGTTCCTGTGACTGGGCATTGCTTCTCTTTTAGGGTCGAAAATTCCGTTCGGTTGGGGTGGATGAGCTATTTATAAATTCGATCCATTGAAAAACGCACTGATGGAGTGCAAGAATTTTGTTTATCTATTTGACCGCTCCGGGCGCTCTGTATCGTCTGCTCCGGAAGAGCCCCAT
>NW_026267285.1:119042-121429 GCF_000697945.3 Frankliniella occidentalis | reverse complement strand
CGGGGCTGGACGGCTTGCGGCTGCTGCGAGACGCAGCCGCCTCCACCTGTCGGCTCGGGGCGCAGTCAGCTCGCCACCATCTCACCTGCACACCTGCCTGCCCGCCAGCTCGGTCTGACCCGCGCCCGCGCAGCAGCGTGCAGCCCGCGCTTGGCTTGCGTAGCGGTTCGGCCCCACTACGCCCTAACACCCCCCCCCCCCTTTCCAGCTGCATACTGCTCCACACTGCGATTCTCCAGGCAGGTATGGGCAACTACTTGATCAAGTGCGACGAATACCATTTTAACACGTCAGTTGAGACGGGGGGAGGCAACACCACCATGTTACTGGGGCACAAGTAGTTTGGGTCACGCCGCACTCAACGTGTGCCAAATTACGGAAAGTCCAAAGCAATTTAAAGATTCTTTAGCTGCGATTCTTGATTGTAGTTGGTATCAACATGTGACATGTGTCTGGCAAGGCCGACTGTTTGAGTCGTGAGTTTCGTATGCGCGCTTGCGCTCCGCTGTTTGGGCACGACAGATCGTTTCAGAAACGTCAACTAACGATACGATATAGCCTCTGCACGATGGCACATTGCGCCTCTGACGTCGTGGCGTCCGCGCGTCACCCACAGCCGCTAGTGGCTACATCCACAATCACACACACTCTTGGGCGCTTTCTGCCCCACTTCCGGGTCGGGCGCACAGCTATGCTCCAGCGCCAGCCCCACGAAAAAAAAAAAGAATTGGTTGTCACAACTAATAAATGAGGTAATTTTGGGATAGACAGGAAATTGGCTGTGACAGCTAACAGAGTTAGTTGCCACAGCGAAGCTGCCGCTTGCTTCAGGAGCCAATCGGTTCATTCTGACAGCAAAACACCCAATTAGTCGTCAGAACGAACCGATTGTGTCCTGCAGCGACAGCTTCGCTTGTCTGTTGCAACCTGTTATAGCTGCCACAGCGAATTGGGGATCAGCTATCCCAAAATTAGCTAATTTGTTAGTTGTGAGGACTAATCCTTTTTTCCGTGCCTCTGCCCCTTGTCATTGACGCAGCTATCTAGCTCTAGCTCCTGCTTTATACAGCTTTACCTCCAGCTCCAGCTGTACCTTTAGCTCCAGCTCTAACTCCAGCTGTACCTTTAGCTCCAGCTCTAACTCCAGCTGTACCTTTAGCTCCAGCTCTAACCCCAGCCGCAGCTCAAGATCCAGCACGCTCCAGCTACAGACCCAGCTCTTGCTCCAACTCTAGCTCTAGCTCCAGCTCTAGCTCCATGCTCTAGCTCCAGCACTAGCTCCAGCTCTAGCTCTTGTTCTAGATCTTGCTCCAGCTCTTGCGCAAGCTCTAGGTCTAGCCCCAACTCCAGCCACAGCTCCAAATCCGCTCCACAGCTCTCGGTCCAGCTCCATAGCTTCGCGCTCCCGACCCGCCCAACATCGCACCGCGCTGGCACACGCTGATATCAGGCCGGCGCCGCTGCTCGCCGCCGCTCCTCCGGTTCGTCCGGCGGCGGCCCCGCTAGACGCGGATGCAAACCCCCTCCAGTGGGCCCCACAGAGGGCCCCCGCCAGCCCCTCCAGCGGGCTAACGGTCCCGGAGGAGCGATCCCGCTGCCCTGGCCGGGCGTGCCCCCGCGGCCCCCGCGGCCGGCCCTTTGGAAGAAGGCTAAACGGGACCCACTTCTCACTCGGCCGGTGTTTCTGAACCCGTGACCCGCCGGAGCAGTACAGGGCCCGGAGGGAGCAGGAGGTGTGGAAGACCGGGAGATGACCTGGAAGAAACAACAGCAGAAAGATCGGGAGGGTTTAGAGGAGATCGGAATGTCCAGGATAGTATAGGGATCTGGTGCTAGGTGACATGCGCAGGATATGGTGATGTGGCATAGATTCGGATGACTGCGACGATCTAGTGTTTATCTATCTGTATAGGATGGTAATCAGAAAGTTGATCAGGACGAAGTAAAAATACGTAATATGCACCTGTCTGTAGATGATCCAGAAGACATTGGATCTAGATAGTCTGTAGGGCGGAAATGGGTATAAGTACTGATCTACATGGTCTGGTATGGTTGAGCGCAATGTTTACACATGCTGTTTGGCTGCTTTAGGGCGCCAGGTCTTGGAGTTTTAGCGTAGAACGTAGAGCGCGCCCTGTGACCAAGAGCTGTGACCAACAGCATACAGTCAATCTTGCCTCTTTGCCCCCCACCCCTTTCCCTCCGCCGACCCAGGTTGGGCCCCAACGGTGGCCCCGGCGGTGGCCGCGGCTGTGGCCCCGCTGAGGCGAGGAGTGGGAGGCGAGTCCAGGAGTCGAGGCGACAGCGGCCCGGGATTGGGAGCAGCAGCGCCGCGGCCCGCTGGAGCGGGCGTGGCGGGGCGTAGCGGGGCGGGGCGGGGCGGCGTA
>NW_026267285.1:116559-118255 GCF_000697945.3 Frankliniella occidentalis | reverse complement strand
CCTACCCCGCTCCCACTCCCGCCCCTTGCGGCCTTCCCCGGCCCGCGGGCGGCCGGCGAGCAGGCGAAGCGAGGCGCGAGGCTGTCGAGGTCGCACCAACGCGAGCCCACAGCAGAGCTGTCTGCGGTGCGGCGGGTCAGTCTCTCTCTTAGGGGGGGTGGCGAGGCGCGCTGCTAAGCCCGCTGCTTGCTTCGCCGTCGTGACACAAGTCAGCTCTGCTGCTGGATGACACACGACCGTTCCGTGTAATGGAACAACAGCACGTGTACACAGCGTGACACAGAGTCAACACCCTGCGCAGTAAAGTTGGTCCAAAAGAGTCGCGGGCGAGGGAGGCGCGCGGGCGGGTGTGCGCTCTGCACACAAGAGTCAATCGCCGGCCTCATTTAAATATAGACTCGGCGGGCTGGCTAGTCGCGGACCACGCCGACGACGCCACCCTCGCGCCGCCAGTGTGGGGAAGGCTGCCCCTCCCCGCCGCCGCCGGTGTGCCCCCAGAGCAGTCACAATAAACACGGCGAGGACGGCCGCTCTCCTCGTGTGCCGCGCCGTCTGACCAGTTGAACGGCCACAGAGATGAGAAATTGCTGGGGCAAACTGCGCGCTCGCTCTGCCTGTTCGTCACCGTCACCGAGTAGCGCAGGGGGTGTGGTGGACAGGAGCCAGTCATTGTCTCCCTAGGCGATGGTCGTGCACTGCCCCGCTTTGGGCTGTAGCCTGCTGTCCACCACCACCACCGCAGCAGGTCGGACGGGCGAGAGGAGGACGAGCAGCAGAATGAAGTAGATGGAAGAGCTGCTTGGTTGCTCGCTGGCTGATGCTTCTCCTCTCGGGTCGGTCGGAGATAGACGAACGAACGGCGCTCGGGTCGGGCCGAGCAGCCGCCGCCGCTTTCCTCCCGCGTTTCGCCGCCCTCACCCCGCCCCGCCTTTGGTCTTCCCTCTCCGTTGCTCTCCGCTGCTGCTCCGCGCGCGGCCCGACTTTCCCGCCGCACGCAGAGCTCGGCCTGCGACCTGGCAGCGCCGCCACCGCCGCTGCCGCCGCCTGCCGCGCGCTGTTGCCGCCCGTCCGCGAGGTCCTTCCCCGCTCAGCGCAGCGCGCGCCAAGCGCCCCCGCCCGCGCCGCACCGCCGCCGCCACTCAATGGAGAGAGAGAGAGAGAGAGATGTCATATTCGCGATTATTGTTGTTGTTTGCAGATTGGGTTGTTGTAAACATTATCGTGCGGACCAACACGCCAGCAGCAGGTTGCACGTGTTTAAACAGGAGTTTGTAAAACTTGTACACTCCTTTTTGACGAGGCCGTTGAACCATACTGGGTAGTCGAACCAGTGTAGGTATGTCACCTAAACACAAGGGTACGTTGTCACGTTCTGTACGCCTGACAAGATTTTGGTGCTTCGGCCCTACGGCTAGCCGTTATTACGAATAATCAGACTCATGATGAGCCAAAAGTGTCCCACATAACTCTACGCCCCCCTGGCCACAGCTGGCACCGTGCGCGCTGAACGCAGACCCTAACCTATGACATTTTCGCGATGAATGAAGAGCAAAAGCCGCAACAAGAAGAAAGAATACCGTCGACACTTTGGCGTTGATTGCGCAGCCCTGGGGAGGGAGAGGGGAGGGGGGTCTTGTCCAGCCAGGCTGAAGAGTTGAGCCAGTCGAGCTGGGCCGAAGGCGCGGGGCGGCGGGGG
>NW_026267285.1:113841-114614 GCF_000697945.3 Frankliniella occidentalis | reverse complement strand
AGAGAGAGAGAGAGAGAGAGAGAGAGAGAGAGAGAGAATGAGAGCGAGAGAGAGGGGGGGGGGCAATGTCGCGCTCCGTCGTGGTCGCCTTCTCCACCTCCCTCAGCCTCCGCATCCTGGCCGCGCGGGCTCTGCGTGCCTGAGCGGGCCGCTCACTCACCGGGTCCAAAGTCTGTGTCCCCCGCTTGCTCTCGCTGAGCTCACGCGGCTGATAACGGCGGCCGGGCCTCGCTGATAACGACACGGGGGCCTCTCACCGCCGCCGGGGACGAGACGTCCCTTTAAACACTTGGCGATGCAAGCTCGCAATACAATTATAATCCGCCGAAACAGAGCAAGCAAAAGCAAACAAAACACTATACCGTGTCGTCTCGTCGTTGTTGCTCGAATTTATTTATGTTGTTTGTTTTCCGCTGTAGTTGTAAGATTAGAAAGCCTCCGATGCCTCCGCCGTCGGCCCCGAAATAAATGATGTGCCTGGTGTAAAACGTGCTGAAGTATTCAGATGTAGTAGACATGGATTCTGGATTGAGCAGGGAGGCAGGGAGAGGGGCATAGGCGAGCAGGAGACGAGAGAGAAAGAGAGGGAGGGAGAGAGAGGGAGAGAGAGAGAGGGAGACTGAGAGTTCTGAGACAGAGAAAGAGAGGGAGGGAAAGAGATAACCTCACCTCCGGTTTGGCGGCGCGCGCTGAGGATCACCTCGCGTCCTCGTGATATTGGCCATACGGCTGTGACCGCTACCTGACCCCTCTCGGGCGGGGGCGAGGAGGGG
>NW_026267285.1:107937-113041 GCF_000697945.3 Frankliniella occidentalis | reverse complement strand
CCCGGCCGGCTCCCAACTCCCACCTTAGCGGATTGAACTCCGAGCAGGACTCCAGAGGAGGCCGGGGCCCGGGGCCGGGGGGCCGTAGAGGTTGGCAGGGGGAAGAGGTGGGGGCACCGCGGCGTTTCGATATTTCGTAACGCCCTGCTCCAGCAGCACCCGCAGCGGCGGCCAAAGATTCCTCGTCAAGATCGTGTGTTTCGAACCCAACAAAGCCGCAATAAAACAACGGCGCGATTCGACGGAATTCTACGCATACTGGTAGAAGAGGCAAATAATAAGGCAAAAGTCACATGCACTCATCGTCCAATGCCATATAGCGGCGAACACGTCGCAAATGAAAGGAGTTGTCAGAGTGTAATCAGATGCCGGTTCTTGTTTCGTGTCGTCACGGCGGGCTGTGCTTCGCTTCCGGGGCGCCGCCCGGCTGCTGCAGTGCGTGCGCTGCACTTGTGTGTGCGTGCGTGAGTGTGTGTGTGTGTGTGTGTGTGTATGAGTGTGACGTGCGTAGTTGTTTACGCGCTGGGCCCCGCCGGTGTTTGGGTGCGTGCTTGCGCGTACGTACACACACTTGCACACACTGACACCAGTAGCAGCGACAGTAACAGCGCTAAAACCAACCCCCTCATCTCTCTGTCTCTCTCTCTCTGTCTCTCACCGTCTCTCTGTATCTCTCTCTCACCCCCTCCTCCACCCCTCACTCTCTTTCTCTCTCACTCACTCACACTCGCACACCTATATGCCAACCGCTTTGAGCGGTTTCGGCTTGGATCGTCTCCGACAGGGCAGCAGCAGAGGCAGTCAGTCAGCCCGAGCAGCCATAGCCACAGCACGCGCCTTCTGTCTCGCTCGCACTTGCTGGCGCTCCACCCCGGGGCCCAACGCGAGCAACAAGGAGAGGGATATGGATGATCCGCACGCATTGCGAGAAGCGAAGCAGGGTGGGGTGGGGCAGGGAAAGAAAGAGGGGGGGGGGGCGCCGCGCAGCGATAGCTCCGCGACGGAGCGCGAGGCCCTGCTTCGCTTCGGCTTCGCCCGCGCCTGCCGCGGCCCGTCGGCCCCACGACGCGATGTTTCCACAAGGCCAGTCCCAGCCCCCTCCACCTCCATCGCCACGTTGTCCCCTACTCGCCTCACCCGTCCGTCCACCACGCATCACGCCACCACGCCTTTACGTAGTGACGCCTCTCTCTCTCTCTCTCTCTCTCTCTCTCCCCCCCTCATCCCCCCTCTCTCTCCATCTTTCTCTCTCTCTATTTCTTTCTGTCTTTCTTTCCCTCTCCCTCTATCCTCCCCCCTCCCCCTCTCTGTCCTCTCCATCTCTCCATTCTCTTTTCCCTCTTCCTTCTGTCCCTGTTGTGTTTTTCCCTCTCTCGCTCTCTCGTACTCTTTCTCTCTTTCTGTCTCTCTCAGCCGATAAGCCCCCAGCTCTCATCCTGTGCCACACCACGCCACAATTGCTGCCACTCGCCGTTTTCGCCGTTCATGCCAAAAGATGACATCGTCGTAGAATGCCAAGCAGGCCCGTTGGCCGCTAACCACCGGCGATCAAGAAGTAGTGTATGGCGGCCGATTCCACCCATAATCTACGAGTACCGAAAACCTTCCTGTCGTCTAATCACACGAGCGTCCTGCTCGACTTGGCCCCCAAGAGCCTCCCGCCGTACGCCCGAACGCCCAGCCCCCGCGGCCCTGACAGGTGGCGACGTTTCTCTCTCGCTGCTGATATGAGCGTCCGCCCAATGATTCAGCAGCCGCCGGTGCGCAACGACTGTCGACACGGTGGCGCAACGATATCAACCACTTGCATCTCTTTCGCGGTATCATCTCGATATCGTTTTGATACCGCGCGCCTTGCGCGGCCGCCGGTCCGTTTGGCGTTTCGTCGACGGTATGGTGGTGTGTGTTGACGGCCGCGTTGACGACGTTTGCTGTTGCTGTATAGGTTAGGGTCGGCCTTGGCCTTCTGACCCCGATGGGCACGCGGGGCTCCGCGCCACCGCCGCCCGCCCAGGTTATCGACCGGGGTGCCGGCGGCGGCCGCGAAGCGGGTTGGCCAGGGGTGGCCGAAACCATCGCGCGGCGCCCGCGAAGCCGGGGACCAACCAATTTTGGGCCGTCAAACATCGCGACGGTGGCCACGTCAAACGGAGCGGCGGGGATGGGTCGCGGTGGGAGGGCGGGCAGGGCCGCGGGCCGGAGTTGAGCCCGTTGAGCCCCGTGGAGCCTCCTCCGCTCTCGTGGGCAACGGGTGCGATTGGCGCCCTTGGCTAACCAGGCTGCTCCGCGAGCTGCTCCACGGACTGCTCTTCCATGATCTGCTCCACGAACTGCTCCACGGACTGCTCTTCCACGATCTGCTCACAAACTGCTCCACGGACTGCTCTTCCACGATCTGCTCCACGGACTGTTCTTCCACGATCTGCTCCACGAACTGCTCCACGGACTGCTCTTCCATGATCTGCTCCACGAACTGCTCCACGGACTGCTCTTCCATGATCTGCTCCACGAACTGCTCCACGGGCTGCTCTTCCACGATCTGCTCCACGATCTGCTCCACGAATTGCTCCACGAACTGCTCCAGGAGCTGCTCTTCCACGAGCTGCTCAAGGGGCTGTTCTTCAAGCTGTTCTTCGAGCCTCTGTATTTTAGTTATTAGCAGATGATACCTTACAACCTTACACCTAAATTAAACATAACTAACTATACATGAGTAATGTAAGGTGTCATTGCTTTTACTCTCGAATAATTTCACGGAGTCGGCGAGCATCGCTCGCGGTGGATATGTATACTCTCAGGGCTACTCCCACCGCGGGCAGCGAGCAGCGCGCCGGGAGAGACAAGCCTCTGGAGTGGACGGGGCGGAGCGGGGGGGCATCGAAGGCTGAGCTGACTCGGGGGGAGGGGGGGGGGGGGGGTATGTAGCGAAGAGGGGCGCGGGGGCCGCGGGCCGGCTGACCCGAGGCCTCGCTGCGCTGGGCGTCGCCGCGCGCCGGGGCCCCGTCCGCCCGGACCAGCCTTGGAATTCTCTCGCTGCAGCGGCTGCAGTCGTCGCTGCTGCAGCCGCCCGTACACAACACAGCGCAGCATGCAGCTGAACAACTCGTTCGGGCTGCCGGCGGCTGCAGCGGCGGTGGCCGCGGGTGCGCCGGGAGGGGCCGGGCCGTGGCGAGCTGCGGCCGGCGCGGAGGTCATGAGCCCACCAGCTCGGCCGGCCGACCGCGCCCGCCTTTGGCTGCCTTTGGCTGCCTTTGGCCCCGCGGACGCCCTCTCCGCATCGCGCCCGCGCCCGAGACAAAATAATGGGAGTGAAAAGAGGAGGAGGGAAAACGTAAGAATAATGCAAAGGGTTGTCTCGCCTCTGCCACACGCCCGGCCTTGGGGCTGTAAGAGGACAGGTGTGTGTGTGTGTGTGTGTGTGTGTGTAAGGGGGGGGGGGGGTGCACCCCCTGTATATGACCATTAACAGAGTCGGCTAAAAATTCCTCTGGCGCAATTCGTCTCGTCCAGGCGCCTCCGATAGCAGCACAAACAGCACAATACTGCTCAATGCTGCAAAACACTGCACAATGCTGCACAATACTGCACAATACTGCACAATACTGCGCAATACTGCACAATACTGTTCCGTGCAGTCAGTCCACTCCAGGTCGGCCTCCGCCAGAGCGCCGCCCGTCCGCCCGTCACGGCCGATAAGAAGAGCCGTCTCTTCACCTTCGTCGTCCGAGCCCTCCGTGTGCCCGCGTCGTCTGAGTCATGCCTCTGCGCTGGGCCCATTCGCGGCTTATCAGGAGAGGGAGGGAGGGAGAGAGGGGTTGGAGGGAGGGGAGGGAGAGCGAGGCGAGGACAGGGAGCACGTCGCGGCCTGTCGATGACGGCGGGCGGCGGCGGGGCAGGCGAGCCTTCGGGGAATGTAAGCGAACATGTCTGTCCATGCGGACGCACTCGTCAACACATCAGCACTTCACTCACAAACACATACACGAACACACACGCGCGCGACTACCCTTATCGTCTCAGTAGTTCATTTACACTGGTGACACAAGTAAGCAGAAACGTGAGACCGCGTGATAAAAAAAGAGGCGAAAGAAAAGAAAATAGAGGGAAACCTGAGAAGGTGTGTGTGCGGTCATGACGATATGCAGACATAAAGGGGGGCGTGCTACTACTACAAGTCATGTGTCACCAAGGAGGAGCACGCGTGTTTGGAACGACAAGTGTGTGTGTGCTCTTCACCCCCACGGGGCGCGCGCCGCGTGCGGATGACGTTGCGATGCTGTGCCGCGCAGCAGGCGTGCGCGCTGGTTGCCTACTCGCAGGGGGCCGTGCCGAGGCGGCCGCCCCAGAGGAGCGCCGCCAGGAGCCATAGCAGAACTCCCAGAGGGCGAGAAGAAGTCAACAAAAACAAAGCCCTCGAGGGAGACGCTTTGGAAGTCTCGTATGCTCATGGCTTGGAAGGCTCACGGCAGCTACCCGAATCCCCCATGGCTCTGGGAATAAGCTGATAGCTGTTGTACTCTTTTCTTGCAACGACACCTACAAAGTGAATCTGTGCCGGGTCGGCGCTGTGCGGCAGTCCGGTAGAACACAGCCCCGCCCCGCCCCGCCCCGCCCGCGACCAGGCCCGCTTTCACCACGTGACGTCACGGCCCAGGGGCAGCCCGCACTGGGTATGGCATATGCACTGGGGCCCTCGCGGGGCGCGGTGGGGCGTGGCGGGGTGGGGTGGGGCGTGGCGGGGCGCGGTCGGTCGGGGTGGGGCGGGACAGAGCGGAGCAGACGTCGGCAAGTTCCGGTTGCCCTAAAAGCATTCAGCTCGAGGTGCTTGCCGGGCGCTCAGTCCGGGTCAGCGCGGGGGGATGGGTGTGTGGACTGTGGCGGGACTGTCGCGCGAATGCAGAGCGGCGACTGAATACGCGGTCGCCGAGTAAAAACATAATTCGGATAATTATGCAATTAGGAACGAAAAGACACACGATGAGCTCGGAATGATGTCGTTCCCATTTCGATTGATGACCCCTGTCGACCGCTCGGAGGGCGCTGTGACTTTCCACGAGTTCATACCGACGACAGAGCAGAAAGCAAACGGTCTTTGTAGGGGGGG
>NW_026267285.1:100535-107887 GCF_000697945.3 Frankliniella occidentalis | reverse complement strand
GGGGCGGCCAGGGATAGGCCGCTGCTCGCCGCTCCGCGCCTCCGCCTCCGCGGGGCCTCCGCGGCCCGTCCAGTCGTGAGGCCCCCCCGAGCCCCGCTGAAGTCGCTGGAGTCTTGTCCAACGCGGACGCCTGGTCACGACGCAAGACTGGAAAAAAGGGGCGAAAAGCAAATGTCGGTAAAATAAAAACGAAATAAAAGTGAGAGAAGGCATAGAAATGGCGTCCGATATAGTTTTCACGAGTATCTCTGCGCTCCCTTCTCTCGCAAAACGTGCTTTTATTGTTTTTAATACCAGCCATTATCTTCTTCCTCTCCTCCTCCTCCTCCTGCTCTGCCTCGTCTTTATCGGCTACTTGTTTGAGCGGGGCAGCAGCAGCAGCAGTAGTCGTAGGGGGCAGAGCGAGGCAGAGGCATAGGGCAGTCATAGCACCAGCCGAGAGCACCAGACCAGCGGCTGTAAGGGCGGAAGCGCCCCGCCGCCGCCGCCTCTCCCGAAATAGCCCCCCCCCCCCTCCCCTCCCCCGCCCCAAACTTGTTGCGCGTGTCCCCGGTGTGCGCGTATACGCCCGCCTGCCTATACCTCCCCTCTCCAATCTGCCCTGCTGCGATGCTCTTCCCGATTCAATCATCATCCTCTCCCGACGACATTAAATGACACAACACACACTTTTGAACCACATGAATAAAGCAGTAGCACTTCATGCTTTTGAGGAATGTGCAATTTTTAACTGGTGGATACGTGTAATAAACACGCTGATGGTGGCATGACCACTATGCGGTCACGCTCACATGTTTTAAATCGGAGGCCCCACAAATGCCCCGCACTGAAAAATGTGTTAAGGCAAACGTAATAATTACTGCTGTTTATAGTTATCATCTATCCCCAGGGTCAACAAGTCTCATTCGGTCTCATTTTAAGGATTCCAAATAAGATGGGGACAATCACTATCGTCGATCGATCTTGAGACGCTTCTTGTTCTCGCGACCATACCTCACCAACTGGGCGCGAGGGACTGGCTGCTCGCCCGGTCGCGGGGCTCGTTGCTCGCGAAGCGAGGCATCGCCGACGAAGCCGAAAGAAAAGTTGGATACGCGTCGCGGGATCGCTATATTTGGCGGCCGCGCGCAGAGGCAAAAGAGCGAACGAGAGCGAGCGGTGCAGCACAGCACAGCACAGCCTCTCCTTCCCTTGTCGATAATATTCCCGTGCCCCCGTGCGGGCCCGACGCGCGCAACGTCACGCCATTCGAAATAGCCCGCGCAAGGTTTAATATTAGACCGGCCATGTCTGCTGCTCCGCGCTCTGCTCTCTGCTGCTGCTGCTCGGCCCTCTCGCGTACGTAGGCCTCTGCTGGGGCCGGGCACCGCGCCCGCCACGCCCCGCCACGCCCAACCGGCCGGCAGGGTGAGTGGACGTCCCTGCTGCATGCCGCGACCGCGCGGCCTACCCCCACAACACTTGTGTCCTGGCCGGAGACGCCCACATCGGCGTGCTTCGGCGACTCGACGACGCATACCACATGACGTCCCCGGAGAGAGGCCAATCGCCCATAAGCTCTACGACGGTGTGCTGTAGTACCTGCGTTCGATAGATGATGTACTACAGCACAGTAGATTTGGATTAAACAATACAAAACCGATTCGATGGCTTGGAAAAGAATGATCATATAGTGGAACAGTAAACAAACATTGTTCTTTGACCCAAAGGACTGAAAGTTACTCTACGTAACAAAACGGTCATGTGCAGGGGGTAAAACAATTGTTACATTTAAGTCATGGCATAACTGCTGTCGCACAAACCTCTTTGCTTTACAAATGTTACTGAAAATACTTTGCATGACAAATTTGATGTCAACTGCGCTGCGTAACAATAGTTACATTATCCACTACAAGTAACAAGCGTTATTCTAGCCACTGAGAGTAACAAATGGTACGCAATCAACTTTACGTAACAAATGTTGTAGGGACCATTGGCACTTCACCTAGCACATCCCTCACATTTTCTTTAAAAATAAATAAATCTGTAGGCCATAAGAATTAGACCATTTTGAGTTCCTTCCAGCTTTTCAGCACTCACAATATGACCCCTTCCTTATCCTTCCCATTACTGGGTAGAGGCTCAGCCTTCAACGGGCTCGTGTCGTGTGACTCTGAATCCTATTTTAAGGTATTTTTCCTATGACAATACATATGCTGAACTAACCTCTCGGCAGCGGTCTCCAGGCTCCTTGTGAAGTCGTCGCGCGCCACCATATCACGCATACTCTGGGTTACTTGGAGAGATGGAAATCCGGGGCAAGGCACTTTAGTCCACTCACCAAGCCGATCAAAAACGAATGTCACTATAGAATGATCATAAAATACTTTAAAGTTGAAGTTGTCACTGAACTCATTTGATCGTGTCTGTCTGCTTTTATCGCCACTACGGGACAATAGTAAACACCCGGAACTGCGAATAAGCAATACTAATATTTTGTAGTGAAATAGAGTATATGGTCCGTCTGACGAAAGAACAGCACACCGACTGGCTGAAAAGCGTGGTGAAGATAGGGGCAACTGTGTTGTTCTTTCGTCAGTACGACTATACTCGCGTTCACAATCGCGTTCACAAAACCACGATGACAACGAAACGGAGGGAATACGAGTATATACTCAATTTCACAACAACAGGGCGTGGCAGTCGTCCTGCGCACACGGACTGCGCCCATACCGACGACAAAATACAGGACTTGAACGTAAACGTATGCTGTTACGGATAAACTTTATTGTTTAAAGTTACGTAGAGTAATCTTTAGAGAATAGCTTGAGACAACGGGCTGCACGGTGAGTACATGAGTGCTTCTCCATCTCTTTTGCTGCACTCAATGATGGGAGCCATGGGTCATGCATGGGTCATCCGTGGCCTGGACGTGTGAGGTTATGTCAACAGGAGTATGGTCAGCCAGCGGGGCCGCTTGAAGAGGAGCGCGCCCGCGTTCAAATCTGCCGTGTAGATCCCGCGTCCGTCGCTCGCCCCTCTACGTCCGCCCCCCTTCTTTTTCCGTTTATATCTCTCGTCCGTATCGCCCGGTCGGTCGGCTGATCGGCGACCAGCGTTTTCCCCTCGGACTCTTTTCCTCCTCTTCGTGTGTGTCTTCTGCTATACTCTTCGCCGCCGACACTCTTCTCTTTGCGTCTAAACATTACATGTTCGTCCCCCCTCTTCTCCTTTTCGTCACATTCTTCTTCTTCTTCTTCTTCTTCTTCTTCTTCTTCTTCTTCTTCTTCTTCTTCTTCTTCTTCTTCTTCTTCTTCTTCTTCTTCCGCGTGCGTCCTTCAACCGACCTGCTCTCCTCACTCCTCGTAAGTACGACGCGCGATCCAGATTCTCTTGGAGTTTTGGCAAAGCGGGTCAGAAGGGTCAGAAGGCACTACCCAGTGCGAAATGCGGATATCAAATTGACATCAGAACGATATCGGACATCAGAAAGGTGTCGATTTATTCGGGCCCATTTTTGAATCAGTTCTGAATCAGAAACTTGAAAACGATATCGTTCTGATATCGATTCGATGTCGCTTAAAATTCATTTTGCACTGGGTACCCAGGTCCTCAAAGTAAGCTGACTGTACTGCTGGGGATGTATTTTCCAAAAACGGGGGACTTCTCTAGTAGTGCTGAAATTTGTTCATAAAGTTGAAATAATGTGTGGTAAAACGTAGACAAGTTGGTATAGAGAAAAGGAGAGATGGGGGACGGAAATCACCTCCACGATGCGAAGTGCAGAGAGTGGAGGGCAAGAGAAAGGGGGGGGGGGGAGGTATAGGGAAAGGAGGGAGAGGCTTCACCAACCCGAGCGGAGTGGGGTCCCCGACAACAACAACGATCGGTGAAAACTCTTACATAAGTGGACTGTACTTTAATCTATTCCCGACCATGCCTGTGTGGGGCTGTAAAGTCCCCGGTGGTGGGAAAGCTGGGAGAGCTTGGTGACCGTCCCGGAAGCAGGACATCTCAGTCGTTGTGGGGAAAGCGCAGTTTGGACGTATTTTTTAAAAAAACATTGGCTGGCGTTGTTCGAAATACGT
Organism: Frankliniella occidentalis; assembly: GCF_000697945.3. NCBI lineage: Eukaryota > Metazoa > Arthropoda > Insecta > Thysanoptera > Thripidae > Frankliniella > Frankliniella occidentalis. The sequence goes on along the minus strand of NW_026267285.1, from coordinate 103,820 downwards.
GATTCCCGACCGCTAATGTTCTTGGCTTTTTAATGGTAGAAAACGCTTATTCCGACTATTTTGTACCAGTTCCCTTAGTTTTCTGCTTCGATTAATTTTCATCCTGATGATTCGCAGGCATAGGAGGTGTACACACATGATTCCCGGAGTTGCTTGCCCCCTCGAAGCATGGTATGAGCATATATGAATGTATTCATTCCGTATGGGACGTAAAGTACGTCGGGCACGGTACAGTAGTACCCGCGTCCTCTCGGCGTCCCGGTAGTACTACCTCCCAGAGGACAGTCTGACCCCGCGCCCGCCCGCTTTCCATGACGCGGTGTGCTGCTAATTCGCACTCTCTTTGCGCTGAGTGTACGTTTTCCATGACGTAGGCCCGCGGCATGTGATGGTGGTGCCGGGTGACGCCCGTCGCGGACCCGCGGCCGCCCGTGACGCAGGCGTTGCCGACATGTGCGGACCCCGCTCCTGGTGCCATCTCTCATGGCTCCAGCCCAGCAGCCTGATGGCTCCGGAGCCCGCGGCCCGCCCGGCCTCAGAGGTTGTTGCTGCCGAGCCGAGCGGCGGACGACCTTGCATCGAAATGCCACCGCAGCAAGCAGGCTCCAGCAAGCAGCACCTCCACTCGGCCCCGCCGCTGTGTGCGCACGGCAAAAAAATGAAATAAACAGGAATAAAACACACGTCTGGCGTTCTGATTTTATTCGTTCGTTTGTCTGTTTGTTTTTTTGCGATTGGGGTGGGGAATTGATGGCTACTGCACCAACAAGGCACCATAACGCAGGTGGGCGGTCCACTCCCAACGCCGCCGCCGTGCACGGTCTTGGGTATGCTGTGCCGCAGTGCATCGCAGTGCGACAGGACTGCCTACCCTCACGGCGCCCGTGGAGAAACGCACGGCGCACGGCGCAGTCGGCCGTCTGGGCGATGATTTCGCAACCGCGCGCACAGCACACCCGACCCGGGATTTACTGCTAAATTTCCCTATCGAGAATCTGATTACATAGTGTGGACGCGGCGGGTAGGTATATACTCGGGCAGGACCCCGCCTGCTCGTCCTCTGCCACGTATCGCTGGCTTGCTCCGCTTGCTTCGCTCCAGGGTCATTGACTCGTGTCATCTCCCCGACCGAGGCCCCCGCGCGCCCCGCGCCGCTGCTGCGCCCCTCTCCAACGCCGCTTGGGCCGGGGGCCCGCGTCCCGTACCCCTTCCCTTCACTGAGTCCCGCTGGGCTGTGCTGGGCAGGACAGCACAGAGGGTCCGGGGGGAGGGGGGGGGCGAGGGGGTAAGGCCCGACGACGCTTGCGCCGGTATGGCAGAGCTACACCGCGAGACGGGGGCCGCGGAGCTGTTGACCGGAGGCCGCATCTCTCCTTCTCTCTCTCCCCCCCCCTCCCTCTCTCTCTCCAGCGATTTCTCCACTCCTCTCGCCCTCACCCTCCTTGTCCTTATTCCCCCTTCTCTCCTCCACGCGCGCTCTCACCTCTCTCTCTCTCTCCCTCTCTGTCTCTCTCTTCTTCTCTCTCTCGCTCTCTCTGTCTCTCTCTCTCCCTGTCCCAACTCTTTTCCGCCGCACTAGTTTCTCTTACTTGCCTCCTCCGCGCTGCCGCGCTACCCCCCCCCCTCCTCTCTCTCTCTCTCTCCTGTGCCCCAGCGCTACTCCAGTCCACGCTACGCCTTCGTTCCAAGAGACGCGCCCGCGGCCCACGGCCGCGCGCCCCGCGCCCCGCGGACCCAAGGGACTACACCCAGCGGGCACCTCTTCCAGCGGAACCGATGCTTATCCGTCGGTGTGCCCCTGGAGACTCCCGGAGAGCCACCACGGTCTCGGGTCGGGGAGTAAGCCGAGTAAAGCCTGGCCGCTTCCGTTGCACTGAGTCCAACAAGGAGGGGGTTCAAAGTCCTTCTCGCGTCGGGTCAAAAGCCCAAAGCCATGTGAACCAAATCTAGCCATCGGGGGGGCTCTGCGGCGACACGACGACGGCCCGGTGGCGGCCCAGCAGCAGCAGCGCCCAGCGTCGCCACAGCACAGCGTCGATTTCACTCACGCCTGCCCCACCACCATCACAAAGGCAAAGGCGTGCACAGAGACACATCTGGGTGTCTCTCCGTCTACGGAGAAAAGTGGGAGTGACGGGGAAGGGGGGGGGGGGGTCACCATGCCGAGGGAAGGAGGTGGGTATGGAGAGCACCACCTCGCGCGCCCCGCGCTCCACTTCGCCGCGCCGCGGACGCAGCATGCGGCTCGGGGTCGGCGTTAAACCGTACAACCCCTAAACTTTACGCCGCTCGTAACGTCCGCCATGTCCCCTGCTCCACCCTTCCCCTCGGCTACCGATGTCACGTGCGTTTTCACTAGCGCTTTCACTATGCTCCCCTGCCTCTCCTGCCTCCTCCTCCTCTCTCTCTCTCACTCTGTATTTCGTCTACTGTCTCTTTCTATCCCTCCTCATCTCCGCTCCCACTCTTAACTTCCCCCTGACCCTGACCTTCCCCGCCGTTGATGATAGGCCTCTGGTGCGGGTGACATTTCACGCGGACGCCGGTGAGTATCGTCGCTCGGTCTCGCGGTCTCACACCGGTCACCCGAACGGGCCGTTCGCGGGACGCTCGGGCCGCGCCGTCGCGAGAAGGAGGTCGCCGTCGATGTGGAGAAAAGCAGGGGCCGGAGCGACAGGGGGCCGGCCCCGGCCTGGGGCGTCAGGCGTTACCTGCCGGCGCACCGCTCTACCCCGGCGGCACGGACAGCGCGGCCCTTCCAGGGCTCGGCGCAGTAGCCGCGGCCTCCTTCACCCGCCCCCGCGCCCTGCTAGGTCAACCGCCGAGCGTTCAGTCTGTTTGTCGAGTCAACCCGCTTGACGCCGAGCTGTCCTCAGCCGGGCAGGGCCCAGGCCGAACGCTCGCACACCTTCGCAACCACCACCGCTGCACCTTCCCCTCCAACCAGCATCACCTTCTACCACTCCACCACCACCACCGCCACCACCTCCACGTGAAGCCGCACGCGAAGCCACGCGCGCGGTGGGGCGGATCGGATCACCCCTGGCCTGGCGTGCCGCGGGGCCGGGGAGGGGAGGTGGGGAGCCGAAGGGCACACCCGAAGGGCCGCCCCTGTATTGACCCCCACCCCCTGACTACATGACGCCCGGCGGGGGCGCTAGTGACGGGGCGTGGCGGGACGGGGCGGGTGCGGGGTGAGGCGGGGCAGCCGTTGGCGCAGGGGGCGGAGACCCCATCGGCGCGCGCGGCCCTTTCGCGAGTCAGGGTGTGGGAGGGGTTGAAGGG
>NW_026267285.1:82689-100480 GCF_000697945.3 Frankliniella occidentalis | reverse complement strand
GGGCGTTGGCGGGGAGCGGGAGGGTTATGGATGCCGCCGAGGGCCGCATGGGACAACCCCCGCCGCCAGGGCGCGAAGCTCGTGGCGGAGAGAGGGGCTTGGGGGTTGCCAAGAAGGCGAAGGGGTGGGCGCCCTGCACTGTGACGGCCCTAGTTAATTCGCCGTGTACGCGCGCCCTCTGCCCGTGTGTGTGAGCGTGCGTGTTTGTGAGCATGTGTGTGTGAGCGTGAGCGTGTGGAGCGGCGGTCACACTCGCTGGGGCGGCATTAGGGTCACCGCTGCGCTGTGGTGGGCGGGTGGCGCAGCACACTCACCCTATGCTATCGAACAGAGACGCGCCGCGAGCGACGACTCCAAGCCAGGAAAAATACCCCACCTGTATAACTAACTTAAAACTCCATCGACACGTTATCTGCTGCATGACCACTATGTGGACTTGGCCTTGCTCCCATGGTAAATCATTGGCATAAAAAATGAGCAGCAGGTACTGTAACGTGTTAAGTACCGAGTTTTAAGCATAAGTTAACATCTAAACTATGCAACAAAATTATGTGCCTTCCTTTTGCGATTGTAAAGTTGTTGCACCCAGTGCTCGACCGTCTTACTTTGTGACTTGCCGGACCCATGGCGCTGGAGTGCTTGAGCAGCACCTCCCGTACTCCTCCCTTCATCCCCCAAACCGGGCCCTCGCCCATGCAAACAAGCGCGGGCGGGGGGCGTGCCGATTCATACCCCTATCGATCGAGTTGACCCGGTCGCGAAACTTGCTCTTGTTGTTGCTGCTGCTCTTGCTTCCGCTGCTGCTGCTGCTCCCGCTGCGCGTCGTGATGGTGTACACTCTGGAGGGCGGACAACGCCGATGGCCCGGCTTTAGAGCCCGCGACCGCGCGGACCCCATCCAAATCCATACGCACGCAGTGTTGTCCTCCCCTCCCCTCCCCGCGCGCTCCTAGCGGGCCCTCCCCTCCCCTCTCCCTCTTCTCCCCCGCGTGGCTACCGCCGCGGCTACCGCGCACACCAGCGCCCCACCACACCACCCCCTTCCCCGGACGCGACTTCACCCCTGTATGAGGCCACACAAGCTCCCACCCTCCGCAGTGCATCCTCTCTCCTCTCCTCCTCCTCCTCCCTCTCGCCCTCCACGCCACCCCTAGATCACTAACTCACCCCCGCCCGTCCCGCGCCGCTCCGCCCCACCCCGCCTCGCCTCGCTCTCCGCAGGGGGTTTGTTCGTGAGCAGAATGAATGAGTCGCGACGCCTCTCTCTCTCTCCCCTCTCGCGCTCTCTCTCACTCTCTCTCCCTTGCCCTCCCTCTCTCTCTCTCCCTCGGCCGATCCCCCGTGGCGCCGTGGCGTTAGCGCCCTGGCGCCAGCGCGCGTCTCCACGGCGGCCCCACGAGGTGCTGCTGCCGCCGAGGCTGGCTTCGAATCGATGACCGGAAATATTCTTTGATGCTGCTCGTCTTCAGAGAGACCTCTGTTAATACCGGGGAACGCCAATTCATCGGGTGCAAAATTCAGTATGCAGAAGAGGTTTCTGCGAAATTCTCTGACATCTTCTTTCACAGGCATAGAGGAAATTAACACGATGGGGTAAATCAAAATCATATCTTGCATATTCAAATCTTGAATCACACTGCAGGTGACTGCAGTGACCCTCCCCCAAAACACGACGCGGCGTCCGGCCGAGAGGGCGGTGAACTCTTGCTGGGTCGGCGGTTTTCTTTTTCGCGCCACACTTCCTGCCTTAGGCAAGGCACTGGCGGCAAGCCCACCGGCCGACGGGGGCCCCCGGGCATCGCCCCGCCCCAGCTCGGGCCGCCACCGCCTACCTGGGGCTGCAGCAAGAGCGCAGGCCCCTTCTCCACGGGCAGTGACGCAACCGCCGCGAGGAACACCGGGGCGGGGCGGGGCGTGGCGGGGCTGGGCGGGGCGGGGGGCGGCGTGGCTGCGCCAGGCCACGTAACGCTGTGCATTTTTCATCCCAGCATTCGATTGCGTTTGAATGTTGAATTTATCATTATCTGGTACCTAAAGAGATGCACTCTCTCCCTCTCACTCTCCCTCCCCTCTCTCCCTCCCTCTGTCTCTCTCTGCTGTCACTCTCGCTTAACACACCCTCTAAACACGCCGTGGGTGACAAATTAATTCGGCTAGAGCAGCAGTAGCAGAGGCTTTCGGGGAGGCTTACCACGCGGAGAAGTCCCGCCGCAGGGGAGGCGCACCCGGCCGAAAGTCTTTAGCGGCGCGACGGGCGCCAGGCGGGGGACCTCTTGACCCGCGAGGCAGAGGTTAGGGCAGAGGGTGCACGACGCGCACACACACACGCACGCAGACACGCACGCACGCACACACGCACCAAGATGGCGATCGTGTTTATTGATTGGTGTGTGTGGCATGAGTCATCAAGCGGGTGCGCGGCAGGCCATACTGCTGCTTGGTGCGTTTCCTCCTCCTCCTCCTCCACATGCACCCTCTACCTCCTCCACCCTCCCCTCACCTCCTCACCCTCCTGCGCGCGTTGTCACCAAAACGAGAGAGGGGAGTGAAGGCGAGCAGCGAGGGGTGAGCACGAGCACGTGGTTGGTTGGGGAAGGGAGGGAGAGGAGGCGCGGGGGCGGCCCCAAACTGCAAGCAGAGCTCCTGCGATTAGCTCCGCGGCTAAAGAATTTCACCATTGAGTGCTTGTATTATATTTTACCACTAAATGCTCGCCTTTCATCATTGAATGCCCCCTATGTTTCTCTCCACTAAGTCATCATTTTACCATTGAATGCTCATTCAACACTTTCATGACCCCGCATGAATGACTTTGACTGGAGGGATAATGTATGATTAGCGCTCATCATAAGCGACCGGACAAACTGATAACTGTATCGCGCCGTGCTTGCATTGTTCTTTTCCATTATGTCTCTTAGTGGGGACCATGCATCTTGTTGCTTCTTTGTTTTTGTTGTTTTTTGTGTGTTTTGGGGATTTACAATATACATTACAGGCCGTTTCCCCCAGATTCACTCGGCAAATAATTGCAGTGGCTCGGCGCCTGCGAACCACAACGTAGGCCACCGAGCAGTACGCGGCTGCATTGCAGGCAAGGTGGTGCCTACCTACCAGGCGCCATGCGTCCTTGCGGAGGCTACACCTGGCAGGGTCGGAACGGTGCATGACGGGCGTAACTCTCTGGATGACTCCTAAGCTGAGTTCCCATTTTACGGTGTGCAAGCAGTCGTTATAACCCTTGTTGAAGTTGAAGGGGGTCCTCAGCGGGTGGTCTGAGGTAGAGGTGGACTGTGCGCAGCTTGTTTTCTGTCAAATAATCTATAAACTGAGTAGTCCAGTGGCTGGGGGTGCCTTGAAATTCCTAAATTGCGGAAATATCCCACATTCCAAACAAAACTTGAATTGTGACGATCCTTTTGGGGCAAAACATCCCACCCTGCAGCGAGCCCCCGCTCTCTGCACGCCGGGGCGTACACGAGCGCGAGTTCTTCACTAAACAGTTTAGCTCGCCACAACATTGGCCACGTTCGTACGCAAGCAAAAGGCAAAAAGGCTAGCCTTCCGGGACGCTGCGCTCGCCCGCGCATGCGCCGTGACGTCACGCTAGAGCCCGCCAGATACGATGCGCCGTACGCAATATGGGTTCCCGCCGGCCGCATGTCTAAAGCGCGGGTCTGCTGGGGTGACTTGTGTTCCGTGAATGGTATGTGATTGTAATGATCAATCATCATTGTCCGAGTGTGCAGGTGACACGGCCGGTGCACGGTCCGCGCGGCCTAACCTCTCCCGCAGAGGCGCGGTGAGGCTTCGCAACGGGACCGAGCTTTAGTGCGGGCCAGCGCCTGTGGCGCGGGGGCCGCGGGGGCCGCTGCTGTTCCGTTTGACGGGGCGCCGTGCAACCAGCCAGCCAGCCAGCCCGGGCGCGGTTGGTTCAACGACCTGGCGAACCTGTGCAGGCCGGCCACCGCCGCCACTGCAGTCCAGCAGCTCCAGCCCAGCGCCTGCCCCGACTGGCGCGCGGAGGTACAACATAGGACCTGCTACGGTACCTGCCTCCAGGAGCGGAAAGGCTATGCTGCTTGACGCGACCATACGCATCGCCCATTGTGCCAAATGCACGAGGGGCCAGTCCAGAACACGGAGAGGACTCGAGGAACCGCTATCACCTTGAGATGATATTTTTTACAATCTGCTCAGCTCTGCAATGTTTGGAATGCGATCTGTCTCGTCTCCAGTTTGGGGGGATTGTTTATCTTCAACTTGTATCTCACCTGATGCAACATGCGTACTGACGAGTTTGTAGAGCCGTAATGTTTTTATTGAGTCTTTGTTAAGCCTGTGGGTCTGCTTTCAACCTTCCGTTGGCAATGTGTAATTTAATTGTTTTCCACGCGTGAATAAATGTATGATATATGGTCCATTAGGCAGGTCAATCCGTATTAATTTACATGTTTTTCCTTCTTTCGTTTTTTTTGCATGTAATTTGCAAGTTTTAAGTAATTCCTTTGTAAGTAACTGTTTTTTTCTTAAGAATTGTACTTTTTCTTTCTTTCTTTCTTTCTTTCTTTCTTTCTTGTGTGTTGTGGTTTGGTGGAAAGGAAAAGATTGGGTTGCAATAAAACATTATTTAATCTTCACATATGTTACTATCTACATTATTTGAACTCCTAAAACAGAGCTCGTCATCACATATATACAGTTCATTACTGCAGAAATTGCAATATAATATTCATTTAAATTGGGCAATTTTTTGATAATTTTGAACTGTTTGCACCAAAAATTTATACTAAGGAATACATAGCCTCTTGAATTAATTGAACTTAGTCAACAATCAGTTGAAAAATATTGGGCATTTTGTATGGATGTAGTCTCCCCTCATATGCAAATAACTAGAGAGCAACACTGGTCCACACATAGTGGGGGCACTCTCAACACGCACCGAACTTCAAGTCACCTGCAGCTTCATTAGGTCAAAGTTCAACGAGTATGTAAACAATTTCACTATATTCATTTGATAAAATTTAATTTAAAGACCATAAATCCACACTTGATTTGAAGTGGTAGGCATGTGTTGAAAAGACTCCCAACAATACATCTTAAGACATTTCACTTCACAGCTGCTTACTACTGAATCGATATGCCTTCGCGAAAGCAAGTCAAACCCTTGAAACGGAATGTGACACTCGGGAATTTTTAGGAATATTTTTTTCAGGGTTTTCTGGATATCCTTTAGAGATTTCTGTACGTAATGCTCTCGGTAAGAACGTGGAGCGGTTCACGTGAATACGTAATTGAAAAAAGCCTTAAACACAGTAAGTAAATCCACGACTAGATCAATACTCAACGCACAGGACCCCCCAATATCGAACAAATACAAAAGGGGCCGATTTTAAGACAGGGCAGAGGCTCAGTGGACTTCCCCCAACCAAAACATTGGGACAACTTCCCCCCTCCCTCTCCCAAAGCTGAAATTGGGCGGTCCCAAAAAGTTGATTTGTTAATCGATGTACACTGTAAAGAGTATTTACAGGCCACAGGAGCCACAGAGCAGTTAAAACGGGTCAAAATTTCGAACATTCGGCCAAACAACGAGATTTGTGGATCCTTAGTTCTAAGGCTGTTAAGAAAAGGACGTCACAGTAAAAATAATAATTATTTAAAAAAAAACAATTTTCGGGATTAACCCTCTTAAATTTTTGATAAAAACGCCCAACAGAGAAAAATAACAAAATTAACAAGTCACAGCACAACATCGCACTTTCCATGGAAAAAAACGAGCCCAATTCGACACCAAGGCCAATGCTCTGATCACGTCCCTTCCTTCCTAATCACTGAAATCGTCACCCTTATCACAATCACCCACGCACCCCCGAGCAGAGCTCAAGTCCGTATAAAAGTACAAATTAATTGACAACAGTCGTCGCGACTGCGAGGGATCACAAGGCATTCCCCTTGGTGTGAATGGCCGTCCCGGAAAGGCCGGCCCAGGGAATTCCCCCCTCATTTCATTACACCGTCATGGCGATAAATGGTCTTTGCTGTAACGAGTCAACGCCCTCCTTGGCTTGCGCCGAGCACAGGTCGGGCGTGGAGACGGATCTGGTCAGCTTGAGGTCCGACAGGTCCGAGAGGTCCGCCAGGTCCGGGGAGGAGCCGCCGCCGCCGCCGCCCCCGACTCCGCCGCCGACGCCGCAGGCCAGCGGGCCGGCCAGGCCACCGAAGCTGAAGATGGACACGAGACTGGTGATGCGGTCGATCTCCATGGCCGAGCGCGCGGGCTGGTCCTCGTCGTCGTCCTCATCCTCGTCGTCGTCGTCGTCCTCCGCCGCGGCCGCCGCCGCCTCCGCCAGGCCCTTGGCGGCGGCTGCGCACGCCTCCGGGGTGGCTGCCGCTGGGGCTTCCCCGTCGCAGCACTTGGACTTCTTGGGCAGGATGGACTGCACGGCCTCCTCGGTCTCCCACTCGGCGACGCGCCGCCGCTTCAGACACTTGGGCGACGAGCAGGACGCGTCCGTCCTCAGAACGGCGGTGGACTTGTCCAGGTCCAGGTAGGTGGGCGGGGGCTGGCACGACGGGCACTGGTTCTCCTTGTCCTCGCCCGACACGCACCGCGAGCACGACGTCGACGACGACGACGCGTCCTCGGCCTCCTGGTCGGCCTGGGCGCTGGCCGCCATCAGGCCCGTCGTGTCCTGCGCCGCGTAGCACTCGGACGCCTGCACCATGTGGTACGCCTCCTCCATGAAGATGTACCGCGCCTTCTGCAGCACGGTCGCCACCAGCAGGTTCTTGTGCAAACTCACGCCACCCCGCTGGGTGCGCGACTGCGCGATTTTCGCCAGCGAAATGCTGATGAGCTTCTGGGCCTCTGTTGCCATTGTCACTGCACACGACACCGCACTGTTCACACTGTGTTGTTATCCGTCAGTAATCCGTCCGGGCGGGGCGCAGCCGCTGGGCGCAGGGTGCCAGGCCTCGCTCTCGCTCGCTCTCTCTGTCGCTCCTCGGCTCCGATCCGCTCGGCCTGGCCTACGTCCGCACGGTGCCACACACTCCACTAGAATGCCCGCCCGCGGCCGCCCGCACCCATATAAGTAACTTTCCGTCGCCGTGACGTCACGGCCTACTTATCAACCAATCGCCGCCCGTCCTTCGCGTGCAGCGCGGCGGCGGCGGCCCGCGGCGCCATCTAGCGGCCCCGCGGCGCACCACGGCGACGTCACCGCCCCGACAGTCTGGCCACGACCACGGCCGCGCACTCCCCGCGGGCCACTCGCCCCCCGGAGGCACTAACCGGGCCTCGACCACGCTGAAAATCACCGTCATGGTGTCAGCAGAAAGTTGCATCGATTTTGAGAGAGCCTTTTCAGTACGGGAAGCGACAGATGTGCACACGGCGTCAGCTGAAAGATTTGTGCAGTGGAATTTCACTTTGGAGTACTGGTGCTCCTGATCGAGCTTAAGGACATCCGGCACTCTAGCGCGCAGCTTGAAGCCGCGCTTGAAACTGACACATCTTTTGTTTGATATCATTTATATGGGAATCGTTTACTAAATAAACTAGTAGTTGATATTCACACGTTCACGTTGATCATGCGTAAGCACAGCTTTTAGACCCGAATTCAATGTATTTGTAGGCCGTATTGCTTTAGTTTCAGTTTCAGTCGCCTGATCTTCGTGCTCCTATTAAATTTATGAACATCCCCGCAGAACTGGAAACCACTTTTCTAATTTCACTTTTTCTTTTTTTTTGTGAGATTGCGAAATTTACCTAAATCTTGTTCAAACATTTAACTGATTTAACTACCGCACTTTTCTAATATTTTAAAAATCCCGCTAAAACTGTCTTCTGTTGGCGAGTTGAAGACAATCGATAAATAAACCTAACGCGTTTTACGAGAAGGCGCTTTTCAGAGCAGACACAGAAAATGGAAAATGCTCTGACGGGTGGAAAAAAGGCGAGCTGGCGTTTATCGTAAATAGTTCTGCGATAAAAATGATAATGTGTCTCCCTGGCGCATAGTGTTATGTTCTTGAGATAAAGAAAGTGTGGTGCGTCAAGCGAGACGTGTGGTTGTAATCTAGTCAGTATGTCGGCTCCGAAACACGACAATGTTTTGTGTAGCCGCCCTTAACCCAGCAGACTACACTATTGAAAAATAATTGGTCTTTTCCTGGCCATCTTGAATGAATACTATTGTCAAAAAGTGAGAGATTGTTGGTACGTGAAACAGTTGTGAACCATTAACGTTCTTGGTTAGTTTTCAGTGTTCCCTCTTGAGTCCCATTATGTTTTGAATGGGGTTTGTTATTGTCTGGTTGCTGTCATAGTCTGCCTTTGAACACTCCAGTAACTTCAATATTATTTTGTACCTCTGTTCCAATCCAATTTGTCTCTGTGCTCCCCTTAAATAGACCACGGAGACGTTTTATGAATCATAATGGATGTCTTCTTTAAGCAACAGACTTGGCAAATCAGGTCTCTCAATGTGTGATGTTGATGTTGTAGGTGCCAGGATGTCTGGAGGTGAACGCAAAGTTAAGCGACCCAGAGCTCAAGGATGGGAAGAAGCTGGTGGAGAATTTTACCAGGAGAGCTACCCTGGATGCGAGGCCGATCTTGACTCTATGCATCAAAATCCTTCTAACATTGCAACTCTGTTGCCGAGCAAACAGAATCGGACCGGTGAGTGATGAGTATACTCAATTGCAAGCTATTTAAAATTCTCTCTTATTCTTTTTATTGTGTTCAAATGTTCGAAGCTACTCAACTTGACTTTTTATTTATGTTAGCTACATATTCCAAAAAATATGATACGAAAGGCACTCTAAGGAGAAGAACTGCTTCAAGATCCCAATGTCACAATACTATTAGGAGACCCTCGATGGCTCCTGTGTCACAGGCAGCCACTGATCTCGGTGCATTGCTGCCTGACCTTTCAGGTATGTTAATTCTTTTTACATTCTTACTTATGTTCAGCATTATTTGATTTTTCAAGAATTGGTCTATTTTTGTCCTTCAGAAAATTTATCAAATGAAGAGCGGACATGGGAGGAAATAATGCAAATCAAAGCCATGCCTGTCAGCATGGCTCAAAAGAAAGAACACAAAGCTAAACTGCAGGTCAGCTAGATCATCTCTATATAGAAGGCTAATAACCACGCTGACTGGAGTTTTAATCAAATTTGTCTGCTAATTGTTTTTTTTACTGTACAGAGCCAAACAAAGTTAAGACTTCAGGGAATAGAACAACTCAAATGGCAGCGGCGTAAGATGTGGCAGCAGTTGAAAAAATCTTGGTCTGAAACATTGGCTAAGATGGATATTTGGAGACTCAGTATGAAGGAGGTTGAAGGAGATTTTGGAACAGGAGTGGTGGCATATTTCCTTTTTATTAAATGGCTAATGCTTCTTAATCTTGGAATTTGCCTCCTAATGGTTGTATTTATTGTTTTACCTGCTCTATTGCTTGTAAGTGTGTTACTTGGACTTTACTACCTTAAAATGTCATCTGCTCATATTACACTTGATTCTAAGTGTTAACTCTATACATTAAAATTTTTTTGTTGTTGTATGCTTAGAAGCCTGCTGAGCAGCCACAAGAATGCAACTTGAGTAGCAATGTGTCAGGTTCAGGATCCATTGAATGCTGTTCTGCTAAGTATGCAAACTCATCATCTGAAGCTGAAAATATTGTAATACAAATAGTTCAAGGAAGAGGCATTGTGGAACATACACAAGCATTTTATGGAATTTACCCCAATGTGGTGCTTGATCTCAACTCTTCAGCTGGTCTTTATTATGACATGCCTTTGGCATACATCAGTGTTGCATTAACTTTTATGTTGGTTAGTGTCTATTTAGTACTAATACCGTAATAGAACTTGTATGCTTAGAGGTAATCAGGGTATTCATGAGAGAAACTAACTGTTTTGTATTGTTATTTTTCTATGCAGATAAGTCTTGCTGCAATTGTTAAGTCTGCTGCCAAGGGATTTAAAGAACGTCTTGTTGAAGGTGAAGGACAGTTCTATCAGTATTGCAATATAATATTTTCCAGCTGGGATTTTTGTATTAATAACGAGAAGTCTGCAAATATTAAACATAAAGCAATTTACTATGAAATAAAGGTAGGAAAACACTATCCTTTACGGCAGTTATTTACATGAATGTTTTGATGCTGAAGTATTACTAATGCTAATGCTGGTTTATATCTCTAAACAGTCAAGCTTGGAATCTGAGAGAATTGAAGAGGAGCGAATAACACGATCAAAAGAGGAGAGATTCAAATTGTTTTCTGTCCGAATACTTGTAAATGTTGCTGTGATTGTGCTAATTACCGGAGCACTTTACCTAATATATGCTGTTTTTGACTTTTCGGTGTGTACTAAGAACGGTGAAGTAGTTAACCGCATGGTTTAATACTGATAGCCTTAAATTCATTTTTATTTATATTTTATAGGCACGAACACAAAACGAAGATTTCATTGCCAAAAACGAACTTCTCAGGCTCTTATTTGAGTTTCTGCCATCACTTTGCGTTGTTGGACTGAATTTAATCATCCCCATAGTTCTGGGGATGATGGTCAGCCTAGAGAGGTATTCTCCTGTGCTTGTAATTAGGATGACACTGATGCGTACAGTTTTGCTACGTCTTTCTTCTCTTGGTGTGGTACTGTTGTCATTCTATCGTCTCTTCAAATGTGATCCCTGCAAAAGTGAGGTAAGCCTCCACAAATGTGTGTGCATTTGTAACAAATTGCTTTCTTTTAATCCTACCATTCTTCTATGTATGAGCAAGAAAAGCTTTTTGATTTATAATGCTAATAATTTATTATCTGTTTTAATATTTTCAGGGACCAGATGAGAATTGCAAGGCTCCTGCATGTTGGGAAACACATGTTGGGCAACAATTTTATAAGCTGATGCTTGTGGACTTTTTGTCACATATTGCTGTAACATTTATTGTTAATCTTCCAAGAGGCCAACTTGCAAAGTACTCCCGTAATTCAGTCATTACCTATCTGTGTGAACAACAATTTGACTTGCCCAAACATGTTCTTGATGTTGTCTACATCCAGACCTTATGTTGGTTGGGTAGTTTCTTTGCTCCTGTTCTGCCTCTTCTCGCCTTTGTGATCTTCTTTTTCATGTTTTACATAAAGAAGTTTGCCTGTCTTGTTAACAGCAAGCCCTCTACAATTCCATATCGAGCCTCAAGATCAAATTCTTTGTTTATGGCTGTGCTATTGCTTTCATTTGTAGTCATGATTCTTCCTTTAGGCTATACAATTGCAGAATGGCAACCTTCCCGGTCATGTGGACCATTCCGAGGCCAAACAACAGTTTGGTCAGTAATTGTGAGAACTTTCTTGTCTTCCCCACTTTGGCTCCAACATATTGTGTTCTTCTTTAGTACAGCAGGATTCGCTGTACCTGCTTTTGTGACTCTTGTATTATGTTTATACTACTTTTATGCAGTGTCTGCAGCCAACAAACACATGGTGATTGTTCTCAAGAATCAGTTGGTGCTGGAAGGCAGAGACAAGCAGTTTCTGCTGCACAGGTTAAGCACAATCATCAAACAACAACAAGAGCACCACAAGGCAATGAGGGCTGCCGCACAGAGTGTTCAAATGAACAGTACAGACATCTCAAGCAGTACGTAGAACACACTATCATAAATTTATAAAGGGAAAAAAGATATATCACCACTGCTTAGTAGGGAAGTGTAATTGTGGCAATAGTGTAACTATACTGTCTCAACCCAGTTGTGCCGTCTGTTTGTAAAGTCCAGGTGTGATTTTATTTGGTCGAGTTTGTCTGGAATGACAAATGGCATATTGATATTAGAATGGAAGTAATCTATTTCCACTAGTCAGTTTTCAATTTATTTTAATTTTTGAACTGTTGTGTGTAACACTACCACGAGGAAGTTTTTAAATGGAGAACTTTTGTAGCCTTTCTAGAAAAGTAACTGTTAGCTTTTTTTTTATAAAACAATTTTGTTTAAAGAAAAGAATGCAAAAAAAAAAAAAAAAAAGGATAAAAGAAGGGTGTGCAAAAGTTATGTAATTCTCTTATACTTACAGCTGCTCAATCAAAGTGATCCAAAGAGTTTTTTTTCTTTGAAACAGTATTGTCTCATTTACTGTGTTCAGAAATGTTTTGTTTTTTTAAATTTTAAATGATTGCCATGAAGGTTTTAGAAAGAATGCTTGGTTGTGTCTTTTGATTGATTGATGCTTTTGCTGCTCACTGGTATTGTGTAAAATACCACGTGGGCCTATCTGGTGCATTATGTTTTTCTCACAAAGCTGTATACCAATTGATCAAAGCAAAATAATCAAAATGAATCCTTCATACTTTAGTTCCTGAATGTTAATATATATTGGGTGCTTATTTATGGAGCCCTATTTTATGAGTTGCCATTTTGTGATGGAACAGTGTCCTATTCTGTAGAACAAATGACTACTATTTATATGTAGCTTTATAAGTCTGTCACAAAGATGTAAAGGATTTTTGTAGTCCCTATGATATTAACTATTTATTACTGTAATTCAGGGTGTGATGTATTGTGAGTAAAGATTTTTATATCTGAGAAAGAGAAGTGCATGTAGAGTCGTGGCTGAAAGAGTGCACAAGTAGTGCTTTCCACTGTTAATTATGGTTTTGTTTTCAAGAATTGCTCTTCACCTATGTAATAAGATGTAGAGCAGTGAATTAAAACTTTCCCCTACTAAGATGTTATCTTTCAAAATTCTGTGTATTTACTCCAAAAAGTTTTAAAGTCTTCCCAGTTTTGTCATAGTAATGGTCTCCCACTCTTCCGCTATGATCTCATTGTGTGCTGTAAACTCTACATTGCATAGTTTGACTCTGGTCCACATGAAAATACCATTAACTTAAAGAAGGCTGAAATTTTGCTGTGAAAATATTATTAATCGATTGTATCATAATTTTGATAAGTTGTGATGTGAATTGCGTGTCCCTGATGAAGAAAATGTGTTGAACTTATTGTGAGGCCGGTTTGTGATAATCATCAGGCTTGTAGAATTAATTTGTTTAATTTTTCTTTTCTGCAAAGGTATCTAGACTTTCGTAATCTGATGCCAAATTATTTTCCTAAACATCGTGTATTTATTGTGGCATTAAGATACAATGTGTCCATTAAGTAAATATGCTCCTTTGTGTTAGAATTTATAATAATTCTAATATGTAAGCTTAAGTAATTGTGTATCAAGAAAAGGTGCTTTCAACCCGAGAGGGATGTATCTAAAGGCATTGTGAGGTTGTCTGAACTTTAAGGACCATGGCGTTGGGTTTACTGTTTTCAAAGTTTCCCAATCCAGTGTATATCTTTCATCTTACTTTGACCTCATTATGGCTTTATGTTGCTCTTGGGTAAGTATCTCAATCCCACTGCAGTATTTAGAGGTTTAAATTTTATTTAGGATATTAATGCTTGTTGGGCATATCTATTCCTCTTCTGTGGAAATCTTTTCATGCTCTAAATGTGCGGAAGTTTTTCAGTCATTCCCCTCCAGAAGTCTTTTAAATTGCTTGTATGTACACTTCATCCAATATTTTCACATACAGGTAGCATAAGAACAGCTCTGTTTACTTCAATGCTACACTGGATGAAGCTATTGGTATTTTTTTGATCTCTCTCTTAGATCTGAGGTTCACTCATTCCTTATCACTGCTGTCCTTTTGTCCCTCTTTGTTGTGACCTATGACTGTTCTTTGCTCTATCATTAGGGTGTCTACTTTCTTATGAATATTCTGTATCTGAGATTTTATAAACTGCTTCCAATGCTACCCCTTAGGTGTTCACTGTACAGTTTAAATCGTTAGCACTTAATGATTCTAGTCCTAAATCTCACCATAAATATACTCTTTGTATCATATAGAAGTTATAATGCTTCTTTTTATTTTTTGAACTAAGCTGTTGTTCCTGCTAGCTTTCCTTTCAAGAAGACATTTTGAAAAATAAATTGTATGGCGCTACATTGTTTATCTTTACTCAAATCCAGGATTTGGCAGGCAACCCTATCAAATTGCCCTTCTTGATTTTTATATAATTCTGTACTGGAAAGATCCAGATGGAAATTCATAAGAAACTGGTGAAACGTAAGTATTTAATCATAGGGAAATTATCCATGACAATTTAGATGAGAAACAAAAAGAATCAGCTATGCAGAAAAAATGCACCATTTGACTTAGAATGTAAAACAAAACATCAAAAGTACTTGATGAACAAGAGGTAGGTCAAACACCAAAATTAGTCTTCATTAATCACTAATACTTTCAATGGGTGAATGGAGCTGAAACCAAACAAGACAAAATTTAAATAATTGTATGTCAGACCACTTGCGCATGGAACATGCAAGACAGCAAGTAAGACTTACAGCTTCAGATATGTCAATCCAACTCAAGGCGCTGATGAATGGGTCATTAGCAGAAGGAACTTTGTCCCAATTCCAATAGGTAAGGCGGTCAAATATGTGAGAGACATGCATAGTACGTTCTACGTTTTCAACAAGTGGCTGCTTGGTTTCTTGGACGACAAGACCTCTGTAACCAGAGGGAAGGGATATATCTTCTCCCTGAAGTGGTCTTCCCCGGAAGGATGCCTTTTTAACTGTTGAATGGAAAGAAAAAATAGAAGTATACAGTAAAGTGAAACTGAAGAAATAAAAACAATTTAAAGGGAATGAGGGGTTATGTTTACAACCCTTTAAGATTCAGTTCCTACATTTTGAATCTTTCTCATTATCAACGGGTTTAAAGTATGTCGACACCCCTGCTGGACCATTTGACTTGATTTCACATGGCATGTAATGTATAACAGGTTGATTATCGGGAAAATTCTCAACAGTTTTCACACTACAGTTCAGATGGATCGCCATTTTTAAAGTTTGTTTTGGTTGGAGCAGTTCCCGCTCTGAGCCTGCACTGTTACCTACGCTGTGGCACAAATTTCCCAGGCTCAAGTTTTTTTTTTTGTAAAGCAATATTGTAATTTTCTGCAGAAACAAATTATAAAAAAACATCAAAAATATAATTTAAGCGTTCCTTAAGGTCGCGACAGATTTAAATCGTCTAGATCTGATTTAGTCGACGTACTCCACCACTTCGTAGAAACTGAAACTAAGACATGTGACGTCAGATCGGAGAGTCTGCTAGTTGCTGGTGTTGTTTTTGTTTTTGTGTTTGTAGTTTGTTGTGTCTGTCTGATCAGTGACAATGGAATGACGGAAAAGTGGCGCGGTGATAGGTGATGTGGGGTTAGGAGACAGGGTGTGTGGCGTTGAATGTGTACAGACTTTTAATCGCCCCGTAAGTAACTTTTCGCCGTGATTGCATTTTCTGGTACGACGAACACATGTGCAATGAGTCGACCGGCTCTTTTGCGTTTGCAGTGGAGAAACGTGTCTGGCGGAAACTTACCAACACCAACCGGCTCGTCGGCTCGTCCTCCGAGTTGGCCAAGTCTACCGACGCCACCGACGCCGTCCTCCTTCGGGTCCTCAGCTAAAGGTAAGAGACCTTAGGTCTCAACTAAACAATCATAACTTCATGAAAGACTGAGGTCCAAGGTCGCGATAATCCGTTCGCATGGATTGCTTGAGGCTCACTGCTTTAGCCGAAATTGGGCATATTTTGATGTTTGGAAACGGTTGAGTGGCTAATTTTATCTAGGTCTCATTGTGAAGATGACTCGGGTGAGTTAGATGAGTTAATACAAGCTAGCTGACGCGTAAGCTGTGCCGCTTTATTCTCCACCATATCCACCCCCATCCCTCCTTTGCCCTCCGGCTTGCCCTCACCGCACCGCAGCCGCAGGACCCTCTCAACTCCGCGCTATGCCCGTACTTCTTGGCCCGTACCAGCTACAGCAACAGCAACAGCAGTAGCAGTCAAGCTCGGGCTCGGACAGATGAGCTGCGGAAATACATTTCTGCCGCGGTCCCAAACTGCTCTTGCTTGCGGCGCTCCCCGGTCCCTCTCCACGCTCTCTAAATGCTGCTCATACTGTCGACTTCCGCAATTGTGGGCGGCTATGGCTGTTTGCGATTGTTGGCTGGGACCAACCGCCCCGTGACCGTACCGTGCGCCCCTCCGGCTCCAGACCTGTACTACTGCCGGAGTCCCGCTGGAGTTCTCGGTCAGCTCATATAGAAGAGAGGGAGGGTTTTCTTATGACCCCTGACCTTTCATTCGCCAGGCACCTCAATTCGTTTTCCCTCAACAACGGTTACATACTAGTTACTCAATAAATTTGTCGAGCCACAATATACTTTTGTTTTCTTGTGTTTGAGATTTTTTTGTTTGTTAGTGGAATGTATTTTTAACCCTATTTTACTGGCATTCAGGGGTTATGGGGTAGTTTTACATCAGATGACAACGCCATTTAATGGTCTCTATGGGAATGTTTGTCGCAGGCCAGGCCCGGCCTGCCCGGGCCTCGGGATCCTATTCTCTAAATTTGCCTGCCTGCCTCTCTCTCTGGGCTTGTGGCTCAGCATTGTTCGTCCTCCTTTATGCCCTTCTTTACTCCAATCTGGGCGGCAGTGCGGGGGCGGCGCGGGGGCGGCGCGGGCCGAGGTCTGGGGGGCGTGCTGCCTCTGCTCGCCGGCCCCGCCATCCAGGAGGCCGCGGCTGCTGTTACCGCCCAAGCCCCAAGTTTTGTTTATTTTCACAATGCCCCGACAATTTTGCGCTCTCCTGGTCGTTTCGCAGCTAAAGGCGTACCCTCCTCTCCACTCCCCGTTCCTTTCCCCCTCGGCCCCCAGCAGCAGCAGCGGTTATTCGTCCAGAAATGGCCCGCCCGGCTGCACCGTCGCCGTGGCCTGCCCCGGCGCTCCCCGGCTCCCGTTGCCGTTACGGAACCACGGCATTGGCGAACTGGATAACAAAGTGTGCTGCTCGTCGGGGGCGGCGGCGGGGGCGGGGCCGAGGTCGAAACCAGTGCAAGCGGGGGACTACGCTGAAAACATTTCGACAAGCGTGCGAACTACTTCCCCCCGGAACTGCCTCTTTCCGTGCCTGCCCGGCCGCCGCGCCGGTAGGCAACCCAACCGACAGCGCGGGCAGTTGGGTTGCCTACCGGACGGGATCGTCCAGGTGGGCGGATAAACCAATAAGATTTAAAAAAAAAACAAAAAAAACGGAAGAGTTTGTAGCGGTGTAGTGTGCTACTGTGGAAGTGCCTCTCATAGTGGAGTGCGCGCTCCGCCCCGCCCCCTTCTCTCTCTCCATCCATTGGTAAACTATTTGCGGAAACATATTGATGGCATGTATGGTGTATCGACGCGGGCGCGCGGGGGCCATTCGACCATTCGTCATTTTGAGTGCGGTTCAACTCGCAGCGGAGAGAGCGAGAGAGGAGCGAGAGAGCGAGAGGGAGAGTGGTAGGGACAGAGCGAGAGAGGGCGAGGAGAGAGCAAGCCTGAGTAAGAGCGAGGGAGAGAGTGAGAGCAAGAGACAGCAAGCGAGGGAGGCAGGAGGTAGACTCTAGGGCGGCGCGGTGAGCGCGAGCGAAAGGTGGGGGGTGGTGAATAATATTGGAGTGCTTAACGGGGAGGTGTGCGGCGCGCGTCTCTCCAAATATTAATTAGAAATCTGTGAATGGTCGTTCGGGGCGTGGCGCGGAGGGGGTGGGGGGCCGTCAACGGGGCGCGTTAATTACACGCCTACTACGGCCGGTTGTTCCTTGCTGTGGGGCGGGCGCGTCGTGTAGTGCGCGCGCGTTTTAAACGCGAATGAATGTCAAAATGTCAGATT